>NW_022279590.1:2360000-2592812 GCF_009193385.2 Nasonia vitripennis
CTCGTTCATCTCCTCGTTTTCGCTGGCGTCTCCCAGGCGCACAGCGTCGGCGTACTCTCACAGATATTGCGGCTCAAGCCAGGTCGTCCAGGTGTCGGTGGCGGTCAGGAGTCGCTGTCTTCGAGCGTCGCTTGTCTGATGCTAGCTGTTTGGGACAAAAGGGGACAGAAAAGAAAATGCTATGATTATGACGATCCATCGAGTGAAAAGATCTTGAAAAATCAGAGCGTATTCGTGCCCGTGCGCTGTCTTCGGCATGGGACCTGCGCAAGTCTCCTGGTAGGGTTTTTTAAATTACAGAGCCTGCGGAGGCTGCTGTGGTCCGTTATAACTTTAAAGTGATAACCCTCTATGTATTGGCGGAATTTTCTCACCGCGAATATCACCGCATGCATTCTCTCTCGCTTACGGTATAATCACGCTCTGCAGGCGTGAGTACTAGGCTTGCGAATTCAAGCACTCGCTTCTTTCTGTCGACTTCTTGTGTCAACACTACCCCGATTCCCGTGTCGCTTGCGTCTGTCTGGATCACAAACTTTTGTTTAAAAACTGCGTTGTACAGTACCGGCGCTGAGGCGATCAGAGCTTTGATCGCGTCAAATGCTCTCTGCTCTTCTTCACCCCATATATACGGTTGAACTTTTCGCATCAGTCGCGTTAGCGGTTCTGCTAGCATTGCATAGTTCACTAAAAATTGTCGATACCATGACGCCATACCGTGGAAGCATCGCAGATGTTTTAAATTTTTCGGTATCGGGTAGTCGATTATCGGTGCAATCTTCTCGGGATCCGGCCTGAAGCCGTTCCTGTTCACCAGCACGCCGAGATATCTGACTTTATTTCTGCAGAAAATGCTCTTCTCGCAGTTCACTGTTAACCCTGCGTCTTTTATTCGTTTCAGCACACGCTCAAGTACGCTCATGTGCTCCTCGAACGTTTCCGTAGCAATTATTGCGTTATCTAAATACGCGAATGCGTGTGGCTGCAGTTCGAACGTAATGAATTGCCCATAAGGCACTGAAACGTGGCTCCGGCCTTGGATAATCCGAACGGAAGCCGCGTGAACTGTAACAGTCCCAACCCGGGCACCGTAAATGCCATATATTGTTTGTTCTCCTCGCTCAGCGGTATTTGGTGATACGCGCTACTGAGGTCTGTTGTGGATATATAGTGCGCCTGCTGTAATTTTCGTAGTATAGCGTTTATCTGCGGCAACAGGTACGCGCCGCAGCGCGTGACTGCGTTGATATTTCTGAAATCGACACAGAATCGATATTTCCCGTTTGCCTTCAGCACCATCACCACTGGGCTCGAGAATGCACTATTCGATGGTTCTTTCATTTCTGCTGCGAGCATAGTTCTTACTTGCTCGTACATTTCTTCCTTTAATTTCCTCGAGACCGGGAAGTATTTTTGTTTTATCGGTCTTGTCGACTACATTTCTATCGTATGCTCTATCCAACTCGTGCAGCCGAGATATATATATGTGTCAGTGTGTATGGGTGGTTCTCTGTGAAATTGAAGATGAAAATTTTAATTTTTGCCCAAACTGTGTGTGTGTGTGTATATATATATATATATATATATATATATATATATATATATATATATATATATAATATATATATGTATATTATATATGTTGTACCTGACTCCCAAAAAAAAATTTCAGCGCGATTCCTTCATTTGGCTTCGAGTTCTAGCTGGTCAAATTTGAGGTTTCAAGAAATTTTTGCATTTTTGCCTATTTTCAATGATTTGTAGCTCATAAGGGATGCATTTTCAACTAAAACTACCCGGATATCTTTTTTGTGAAATTTTCTGAATTTTTCAATAAAAATACTTTCAAAGCCTATATATATATATATATATATATATATATATATATATTTATATATATATATATGTGTGTGTGTGTGTGTGTGTGTGTGTGTGTGTGTGTGTGTGTGTGTGTGTGTGTGTGTGTGTGTGTGTGTGTGTGTGTGTGTTAAGGCTACCTTATTTACATTTAAAACCTTAAAATATGAAAATCTGAATACGAAAACTCTTAACTTTTATTTTCAGGAATTTTGCCAGAAATTTTCAGGAATTTATATATATATATATATTTATTTATTTATTTATTCACTTTCTCTCTTTAGGCCCGCATCTCCAAATGCTCTGGACGAGTGGCACGTACGCATTTATGCATATCAAAAAATCTAAATTTCAAAAAATTGAAAAATCGCACGACGTGACACAGGCGACGTCCGGTGCCACTTCAGCCGAGGCTGTACACCAATTTTGATCTGAGGTTTCCTTTGGAATTGATTCAAGAGTGTCTATTAGATGAGGTTCAGCTTGAAGGAGACGAAGATAACATACACAAACTTTGAAAGAAACTCTAGATTAAAAATATAGTTAACTAGCTAAATTCCGAAAAGATTAAGTCTTGGTACGACAAACAAGCTCTAAACGTTGCATATTCCCAAGGCCAATAAGTTTGGTTCTTTAACCCACAAAGAACCAAAAAAAGCACTAAAACTTCAGTTAATTAGATAGGAACTTGGAAGCTGTGCAGAAAATCAATGACGTTGCCATATGTCGTTCTCCAAGACATAAACCTAAGATAGTCAACGTTAATCGTCTTGGGACTTATACTGAGAGAGACACCTGCTAATGAAGACTGCTCTGCTCATAGTTCTTTCAAACAGATAAATACCGGAGCAGGGACTTAAGGAGAGGTTCCACAATACGTCAACTTTCTCCCTCTTATTTGAAGACTGATTTTGACTAGCTCTGAAGACAGGAAATGTGAGTAAAGAGAACTTAACCGCTTGATGCTTGAATTCAGGAAAGAAAAGAGTCTTATAAGTTATCACTGGGGTCCGCATCTGTAAGCGCCACTCGGCTAGTTGACGCCTGATATGGGTCATGGGAGAAGACGTTAAGGGGATCCTGTGAGTTATTATTAGAATAAGAAGATTGTGTCCAAGAGACAAGTCCGCCTTAGTTCTATTAAATAGATAAAATTTAGTTGTCAATAATAGAATGACACTTTATTGATTGTAGAATCACTATGAGTTTCTCACCTGAAAATCTGGACGGACGGACGGATCGACAGACGGAGATTTTCTAAGTTCTTTTATTGCTCAAAACTAATTGAAATTTGATACATTTGACATTTTCTTCAGTAACCTGAATGACTTACGTTAATTTCTACCGTAAAATAGATTTATTTTTTTTTTTACGAGTTTTGAATAGTTTCACAAAGTAGACCAAATTTAAAATTTTAATATAGTGAAGATTGGTATAATATCTGTAAGCATTACTCGATAAGTTGATGACTAGCATAGGTCAAGGTAGAGGATGTTGATGTCGGTTCCTTTAAGTCATAATTTGACTGAGAAGGATTAACCCGCTTGAAGGATGGAAGGTTATGGATTGTCGGAACCGCAATCTGAAAAAGCAAAGGCAATGTTGTGACCGTGCCTGAACGTTGTGCAATTCGAACGCCAGGAATCGTGCGTAGCGACTCCTAGCGACATGATCAACAACGTCGCAAATGTTGTTTTTGATTAGTCTGATTGTAACATCTGATAAGCTGATAAGTGTTTAAGTTATGAATAAAAAGTCTGAGTCCGTGTTTCTTTTCTAATGATTACGTGTTATTATTTACGCTGACCCGAATCCAGTCATAATGATATAATTTAATTAATAAAATGTATACGTAGTTGAAGGGATTTCGCCTTTCAGAAGATTTTGACCTGAATTGGTTACAGCTTGTAATAAACAGCTTATGATCTAGAATTTGTTTCTTGAAAAGATGTTTTTTTTTTCATTTTAATGTTCCAAAAAAAAAAAAAAAAATTCCTGAGATTAGTAACAATGATAAGAATTGATTAGCGGGACTCAGGTTACGGACAACAAAGACAACATTCATTATTTTTTTAACTAGGTTTTGTTACCAGCTGTAGCTAGACAACTTATGTTTGCTTTAACATGTTCCAGGCACACGACAGCCCAGTCCGTACAATGGTATGGTCACACAATGAAAGTTGGATGGTTACCGGAGATCATGCTGGATATGTCAAATATTGGCAAAGCAATATGAATAATGTCAAAATGTTTCAAGCTCATAAAGAAGCCATTCGAGGATTAAGGTAATTTCACATTCCATTATTTTAATTTTAATACACGTACTAGCAAAAAACGCTCGCTTCGCTCGCGGTTAACGTATTTTGTTGTGAAGCATGTTATGAATAAACATTAATAATTTATATTTGTTTGTATAAATATGTTCTATAAGAATAATAATGATTATATAAAAATTTTTAATATATTTATTTTATAGTAAAATTTTTAACTATTTCTTTGTTGGTTTTGTTAACTTGCATATAATTTGTTTAATCATTACTTATATTTATAATTGAAAATATTAGGTATATAAAAGATATGTAAGGTGTCAGTAATAATGTTAAAGTAAAATTTCAATATCCCACCTAACCGTCGTCTAGATTCGTATGTATGTGTGTGGACTCTGTATGAGTCTCTCTATCTGTTTGTAACTAACTCGTGTACTTGCGTGTATATATGTATGTGTGAGGGACGCGAGCCGCGCCGAGTGCGGCACTATGTGTACCGCTCCAAGATTCGACTTCGTTCTGTTGCCCATGAGAGCTTGAACTGATGAGACGTCTACGTGACTTATTCTGCGCCGACTTATATATTTTGATTATCATCAATTAAACTTTTCTATTTCTTCATATTACAAAGTGCTGTCTTATTTATTATACCTTTTATCAGGTTATGGGCCCAGACCCGCAGTTAAAATAAGTCACAGTTAAGTGTCCCGAGTGTGTGTCGTGTGCCGTGAAACGCAAAAATTTTTCTACAAAGGAAATCGCAACATGGCCGACGAAATGAGCATTAAGAATCACATCCAGGGATGCCAGATATGGCACCCACCGTGCGGGAAATTTAAATATTGATTCCAAAAAATTGTTCGGAAAATTGTTTTTCACTATTGAGTAATTCATTATAAATCGAAAGATGAAAAGTTACTGTAAAAGAATAATTTTTTTTTTTTGTTAAATTAACTTTCTAATAATTAATCACAATGCCCCTTTTACGCTATCTTCAAGGATTAGCAAATGGGAAAGTACGCATAAATAAACGACAAAGGATATCGGTCTTAAGGTTTTTGGGGTCGCTGAATACGATTCTGATATCAGATTTGCAAAATTATTCATTTAAACAATACTGTTCATGAAAAATAATTGCAAAATTGGAGATTTAACAAATACTAGTGTTATTCTGGGGGTTTTGAAGGTCGCTGATCACGAATCTGACATCAGATTCGTAAAATAAAATGTTTAAACGGATTTATTTAAATAAATTATTGTAAAATTAACATTTTTAGAATTTCAATCCCGAAACTATATGAAATATAGGGTTTTTGGGGTTGCTGAACACGAATCTGACATCAGAATTGTAAAATAAACTGTTTGAACAAATTTGTTAAAATAAATTATTGTGAAATTAGCCCTTTTAAAAATTTCATCCCGGAACTGTATCGTATGCAGGGTTTTTGAGGTCGCTAAACACGAATCTGATGTCAAACAAAAAGGCTTTAACTCACCTACCCCACGTGACAGAGGTTTTCAAAAGAAAAAGATTCGTTTAAATAGTACGACGGCACATCGGAGGAAGGCGAGCGTAGGTGAGTTTTAAAGCAAAAACAAAAACGCTTTAACCTACCTACCCCACGTGCCGCTAGTTTATACATGCAAATATTAATTTAAAGATACCTCGGCACATCGGAGGTAGGCGAGCAAACACGAGAAATATTTTAAACAAAAACTATTAAACTTACCTACTCCACGCACCGCAAGCTTTAGCATTTGGCACATTGGAGGGAGGCGAGCGAAGAATTTTCTGAATTATGTATAATACAGAAACTCTTTATCGCACTTGTCCCACCTGCCGCTAATTTATATAAGAAAAGATTTATTTTAAGATACATCGGCACATCGTAGGAAGGCGAGCAAAAGCGAGTATTCTATCTAATAAAATAGATAATTCATTATATATTATTGTACATATTACCTGATTGGTGCAATAAAGAGTAAGAGTAAACTAAACAAACTAACTGAACTAAAACTAAAACTCTTGAATCCGCCTACCCTACGCACCGCAAGCTCGAAAATGCCAGCACATCGAAGAGAAGTCATTTTAAACGTAAACTCTAAACCCACCTACACCGCGCACTGCAAGCTTTACCATTTGGCACGTCGGTGGGAGGCGAGCGAAGAGGAGAGTTATCTGAATTATGTATAATACGAAAACTCTTTAACCCACGTGCCGCTAGTGTTCAGACGAAAAGATTTATTTGAATAATACGACAGCACATCAGAGAAAGGGGAATGAACGCGAAAAATATATTTAAAACGAAAACTATTAAACCAACCTACCTTATGCGCCGCAAGCTTCAATACGTTGTTACATCGATGGGAGGCGAGCAAAGGCGAGAAGTATCTAAAACGAAAAACTTTAAGCCCACCTACCCCCTGCACCACGAACTTTAGAAGGAAGTCGAACGGAGGCGTGAAGTATATCTGAAAAGAAAAGCTACCTACCCCTCCCACACTCACTGCAAGCCTAAATACGCCGGAATAACGAAGGAAGGCGAGCTGCTGCTAGTTTCCTGCATGATAAAAACGTTATCTTCTCAATCTCCTTACGCCATGCTTTCCGACGTTTACGTGAAATGCTTTCAAACAAAGTAAAAATATGTATACTGTTAACTTAGGAGGAAGACGAGTTGGAGCGAGTTTCAAGATTACAACTGAAGCTCGGAAAATTCCTTACTGCACGCACTACGACTAGTGTTTTACTTTAAATATGAGAACTAAAGCTAAAACCTTTCTGACAAAGTAGACACGTATTTTGGTTAGTTATGTATTAAAATACGTATCAACGTCCAAAACATAAATCGCGCTACGTAACGAATTTAAATGTTATTATATGTATTCAAAATTTAAATAAATTCTGTTTAATGATAGAGTTTAAATTTACATTGATTATATTCTCTTTGGCATTAATAGATGTCAAATGCGGGGATAATAAAATAAAAAATTTAGGTTGCATCACTATACCATAGGTATGTAATGTAGCACTTTAATATTTATACAATTATAAGTTAAATAATTAGATTTTTATAACATGTTTATTATTTGTCGCTTTGGTTTACGTTTATATGTATATAAATTAGAACTTAGTGCCATCTTTATCATTTCTTCCGATGGCTCGAAATCCTCTTGCGATCTTATAAATTGGCGTGCTCGAAGAGAAGCGTCTACTGTTTTCACGTCCAATTTATTGCGACTTTTGTTCTTACATATATTTTGATCGCTATATTCGTTCTGGATCTGCGTTTGCATGAGGCGTAGTTAGCACATCCAGAACGAATGTCGCTAATCCGAAAAACGACTTCTCTCCTTCATTTTTTTTCGAAATTTTGAATAAAAATCCAACACTGTACAACAGTTTTGTTGGCAGTGATTTGTTTGCTTAATTTTAAGGTAGGTAAGTTGTCCCACTCAGCCTGCAGTGCCTTGAATTTATCTTCGTCTGCTACCAGTTTTTTGTAAACTGTCATTAACTTACAAAAGATGTCCTTGTTTTTTTGATGGCACGATACGGACAGAGCGTTGTCAATGTGTAAGCAATCTGTTAAACTATATACGGGATGCATAAAATTACAAAATCTATCCTTCATCTGAAGAGACATTTCGATGATGTAATTGAAAGCATTTTTACAAAAGGCTTCTAGATCATCACAATAATGCCTCCCTTACTTCTTCTCCCAAGTCAAAATCGATGAATTTTAAATAATTTTCAGCATTGAAAACGTCAATGTCCGTTGCTGCAGTATCCCTCACATAGTCTCGTTTCAGAATGCAGGAAACGATATTTTTGTACCTTTTATCTATCTCCTGCTTTGCTAAATGCAGAACAGTGTCTTCTCTCTGGAATAGGGTATTCAGAGAATTCAATTCCCGAAGAGTTTTTTGTAAAAGTAGAAAGTAAAGTCGGAAATCGGATTTTTCCATGAGTGACAGAATTTGTTTGGCTGCCTCATCTTTTTCTGCACTCCGCTTTCTACAGAATTATGACTGGCCATAATTGAATGAGGCGAACGACACATTGTTCCAAAATTAGCCATCGTGTCGGGCATAATTTTAGTACTCTATATTGCGGAAAATCTAGATTTTCCAATAATTTTTGAGCTTGCAATTCGTGAAAATCGTGTAACTTGTGAGAACTATTTAACAAGTTATAGATCATGCTCAAAAAAGAAATCACTTCAGCTGGCAGCTCTTTAACTGCATACTGCGCACACAAGTGTGTACTATGCGCCGGGCATTGTACGCACACGATCCCTGGAATCGCATCCTCGAGTCTTCGCTTTAACCCACTTTTTTCTCCAATCATTGTCATGCATCCATCGAAGCAACAGCCGACTACGTTGTTTAATGGTATATTGTTCTCTTCTAACGCTTCTGTAATGCACTGAAACAAACGTTCTGCGCCAGCATTCGCTTTTTCTCCCTTTTTCAATACTGGGACCATACACCAAAATTTAGATTCTAATGTTTTGGTATCGAGATCGATAAAACGCTGATGGCTAAACTTTTATCTTTCGATCTATCTGTAGACTCGTCCACGCAGATCGAAAACTTAGTTTAGCTTCTTAATTTAGTATTGAGTGAGTCTTTTGCAGACTTTGAAATTACATTTAACAGCATGTCCCGTGCTTTCGTACGTCCTAATGTAATTTCCTGTGTAAAACTTTCTTGACAAACAGATTTAAATACTTTAACTATTTTCTGAAGAGACTTAAACGGAACATTAATGTCTGCGCATAAGCCGGCAAACTTTAACTCGGCTCTGGCTTTTTTACGTTCCCACTTACTCTCCGTTCTAACAGGAATTTTCAAATCTGCCTCCGTACTTTTGTCTCGGCCGTACTTGAGTAAGTGTTCTTTGCTTTTGGCGTGCTTCACTAATATGTGAAATCGAGCAGAAAACTTGATTTCACAAAATTTACATACTGCTTTCTGCGGATCGTCGGGGTCGATTGTCAGCCAATCTTTAAAGCCTTCCTCTTCGAGCCAGGCTGGTCGAAATTTGCGGACTGTTTGCCTTCTTGAGACTTTTCCTCCCCTTTTTGTTGCTACAGTCACTCTCTTGCTCGAAACATTACTACCACTCTAAAAGAAATATATACAAATGAAATAAACCGCAACAAATTATATGAATAAATGAAAATTCCACAATTAAAATTGCTATATGGGAAAATCTACATGAAATATTCAGTGTTCAATAGGTATAAAGAACACTGAATAAATGATCATCCGAAATCTACAGCAAAAACTTACGCTCTCACTTGGAAGCTTCCGTTTTTTAACAGCACCCATGGTTCCTCAGGAAGTTGCTGAGAAACTGTAAGTATATGTACACGAATAAGTACCAAAATTCTCTATGTTAACTTAAATTATGTTCATTTATTTATTTATTTAAATGAGTGGATATAAATTTATCAAAAAAAAATTGTAAAATATTGTCTAAATTATGGAGAACGAAACTGAAGTGATTATTAAAATTTTTATTATCCATCTGTCTCTATTTAACTGTTGCATATTATTTTATTAAATTATCGGTAGATTTTTTCGTAAACGCGACGTAGACCACTATATTTGTATGTAACGAAAAAAGTATAGTCGCTTTGCTAACTGATATTTTAAACAGTATGTTCTTACCTTACGGCCTCAGCTTCAAATATACTGTATATATACTATCCTATAGTAAAAGACTTTTGGCCGCTGGAAAGCCCTTAGTTTGATCGCTAAATCCGTCTGCAACGTTTAACGCACGGTGAAGAGGTTTACTGGATACGTAGACGTGATTTCGAGATACACGTGCTCGATGAATGTACAGCCACTATAACACTCGGTTAATACTTTTCTGCCGTGTTATAACCAGGGCCAGAAGGGCCCTGTTTATTGTAAATTAACGTCGGGCGTGCAGAAGGCACGGCTCGGCCGACTCAAATCATGCACGTGTTTTTACACGAGCCCGCGGAGGCGGCGTAGGTCGGGTCGTAGGAAATAACACACGAGAAGTTTAGATAAGGAAATGTATATTCAATTGTAACTATACACGGAGGTGCAAACGCCGCACACTTCGACGAACGATAAAGAGATACGAGAGATATTATCCTGTCGACGTGAGAGAGTGAGAGTGCAGGTACTTACAACTCAGTAGTGGCAGTAGTACTTGACGCAACGGACGTGGTCCAGTCTCGGACGTGGAGATGTAACAGTTCGGACGGGCGTCGCAGCAACTCGTCGGTAACGCACGGACGAATATCGTTCGCTCTCGGGATGCTCGCAGGACTCACAACAAACCCGCGTATATAGTAGCGCGAGCTACTCGTTTGGATAGCGCAGCGAGACTAACTCTAGTCGCGGCTCTCCCGGCCGTCGGCACATCGTTGTCATATCTCGCCAACGCTGTGCGGCCAGGCGGCAACCGCGCTACCTATGCTCTCACTCTCTCTGTCTCTATCTTGCCTCGTTTCTCGTTCTCGCTCGTTTCGGCGCTCGTTGGCAGCTTGCTGAAACAATAATCTTATTACAATTAGTACATGATTAGCCGTTAGACATTTGACGTGCACTCGGCCGTCACACCACTTTCTAACAAAATTCGATTAAAGTATTCTTCCGTCTTCTATCAATTTTTCTCTCTTGCTCTCTCTCTCTTTCTCTCTCTCTCTCTCTCTCTCTCTCTCTCTCTCTCTCTCTCTCTCTCCCTCTCTTTCTCTCTCCTTAACTGTCGCGTTTATTCATAATATGGCATGAAAGTCGTGGTGAAGTCGAATCACTCCCTTCTCTCTATCTCTTTGTTCGTGGCGTCTTTCACGAGAAATAAGTTAGTGGACAAACAAACTCTATTTTGTATTACGGAAATACGGATAATCGGGGAAGGAACAAAAGCAAATTGCGAGACAGAACACTTGCTTCGGCCCTTGACAGTTTGCAGTTCGTTAGTGCGGCACCAATTGATCTCAAAAGATGGAGTGAGTACTGTGTTGTTTATATCGCGTGTGGACACGGGGAGTTTTCCTTTGCTGACTACTGCAGGCTACTGTTGACGTTATTGTTGCATGATATAACTCGTAAGTATCACTTTCTTTTCACTCAAAGCTACTGTTTTTTTATCCTTTCCTTATTGAGATAAAATACACAAATGTCAGAAGAACAAGCACGTGTTGATACATGGGCTTCCACAGTTGCACTGCTTTATATCAAGATACGTCACGGTCATGAGGGACGTGTGTGTGTATATATATATATATGTATATATCATATTTATGAGAACGTACACACACACACACACAAACATATATATATATATATATATATATATATATATATATATATATATATATATATATATATATATATATATATATATATATATATATATATATATATAATGAGAACGTATATCAATACCACTGATTATAAACATTACATATATATCAACTACAGCTGGCTGAACACTGTTAAAAATCTATCGCTGTTAACCTAAAAATGTATGTGTAGAAATCACCCGAAACCCGTAAGAAAAACAGGCGCCAAAAAGCCAACTTTTTTTATGTCGAGAGGCATGCTTACCGACTAAAGTTTTTTTTTTATTAATGCCAACTTAAATGCAACCCGATTTGGCGGCTATACTATTGTCAAGCATTTATAATACATCACAATACTAGTGGCATAAGGGGTCCTTTACGGTTCTTGTACAAGCGTACGAGCGTAGTGATGGTGGTTAACGCAGTACTAAGAAGGACAATTTATGACAGGAGTATCGTAAATGTAATTTTTTCGTTTTTTTTTTGTGCCGGAGGGAATTCACAATTTCAAAATACTCTTAATTACATTTAATGCATAGTTTCTATGAGCAATTACAATCAACTTATTCGAATTTTGACATAGAATTAATTTTAATTTACTAACATTAGTAAGCATAAGAATTAATCACATACAATACCAGAAGATTGATTTGTTGTAAACCTCGGTCAATATGTTCGTGTGCTACTGCTGTGCACTGAAAGTGCTTAATGAAAAATTTGCTCAATGATAGTTATTTTTGAAATTCAGGATAGACGTTTACGTTGATATTCTGTACATATGTAATTGAAGTTATACAAAGCCTAGCGGTATGAAACAAGGGGAAATCTAAACGAAAATTGATTAAGAACATTACAAAATTTTGTGCTCCAGGATAAATGTTCTTGTTTTATGTATAGGACATACAGGACCCAGGAAAAATAATGTTCTCGAAAAGAGGCCATCATTCAAAGGCATTTAATAAATTCCATTTATTTTTAAGGAATGCTTTTTTTAATTTGTTGTTTTTTGCTACTCCGCCTAGTGATATAAGTTTTCCGTTTGCGTTCCAAGTCATCCAGTACATGCCGTTGAACAATTGCATTTTTTTTAATGTTTCTCTTGTTAATTTCCCATAAAAGAATTCAAATGGCAATATCATTAAATTTTTTCGTGATCAGGATTATATAACGTACCTAAACAACTTTCTCCGGTAAGAATGCCCCTTCAAAAAATTTACGCGTCCTTTAAACTAAAATTATTTATGGTCTTTGTTGGACTTGTACATTACAGTTTACTTTAGAGCACCTTTATTAAAAATTTTAATCGCTTTTTATCATTTCATTACAATTTCTTGTTATTATAAAGTTAGTACAATATTATTAATTTAGTGATGGTTTTAAACAGATTAGATGTATTGAAAAGTATTATTTTATTCATTGTATTAACTAAAAAAATAATATATTTCAAAACATTGTATATTCTACTTACAGTATACTTCTTTAAAAGATGATACGAAAAGTCAGTATTCTTAGGCGAAACAACAAGAATAGTAATGAAAAAAATGACAGTGATTCGCGTATTGTTGGTGATACTAGAAAAGATCGTAAGATATTGAAAATATTAAAAAATTACATTTGAGAGCTAAACATAGATAAAATCCAAAATACATATAATAATACAAAATATTTTAAATAAAAACATATAATATTAGATTACGTAGGACCCTTCAACCAAGGAAATACGTGTTACCTAAATACATGTCTTCAAACATTGTATATGACCCCAGAATTAAGAAATTCTTTATATACGTGGAATAATAAACATGAGGATAAATTTTTTTAAAATAAATTTGACAATGCAATTTTATTACAAATG
The DNA here is from genome assembly GCF_009193385.2 of Nasonia vitripennis. Taxonomy (NCBI): domain Eukaryota; kingdom Metazoa; phylum Arthropoda; class Insecta; order Hymenoptera; family Pteromalidae; genus Nasonia; species Nasonia vitripennis. The sequence continues at coordinate 2,373,314 of NW_022279590.1, forward strand.
CAAACTATTTTTTTAAATCTGCAGGTACTTGAAATTTATTTATTTATTTTGTCGTTTAATCATTCTTTTGGCAGATAAGAACTTTTTTTTTATCATAGACGTCACAAAAGTCTGCTATACATACGACTTCATTAACATTTAGCTTTGGATGGAACGCTCAAGATGTACAACAACAGCATGATGTTATGGAATTCTGTCAAGCGCTGTTAAATATGATAGAGAAACAATTCCAAAATACAGCTCAATCAAATATTATCAGTGACCTATATGAAGGTATTTAAATGCTTATATTTTATATTGAAATGCAGTCTGTAACAATTATTATTGATATTATATTTAACTGAAAGTATATTATACAGGGAAGATAGTTGATTTCATAAAATGCATAACATTTAAGGCAGAAAAGCAGAAAGAAATTACTTTTCGAAATATACCTTTACCAATAAGAAGTGCGCATTCTAATGTAGGAACTTACGGTACTATGGTTAGTTGGTTTTTAGTGTAACACACTCGTATCGCTATAATATACACTGATGCAGATACTACCGGATTAAATACAATGCGTTACTTTTAGCAATTAATACTTAATATTTATTTTAGGAGTCAGCATTGCAAGCATATCTTACAACCCAAACTTTAGATGGTTGCAATAAGTATATGTGTGAGAAATGTCAAACCACAAGTACAGCTGAAAAAGGATTAAAAATAACAAAACTTCCATATATACTTACCTTTCAAATAAATAGATTTGCTCAAGATTTCAATGCGGAAAGCATTATAAAATTAAACAATAAGTACGTCACTTTATTTATTTTATATAATAATAATAATAATTATTATTATTATTATTATAATGATTATTATTATACTTTTAATCTGATTATATAGCGCTATAATCTTATCACAAAAAACAAATTTACTATATCTGGAAATGTGAATCTACAAAATAATAATAATAATAATAATAATAATTACATTTGAGAGATGATGATAATTATGATGATGATAATTATTATTATTATTATTATAATTTTGTAGATTCATATTTCCAGATATATTAAATTTAAATTGGTGCTTCGAATCATCATATCGTCAAGAATCTTTCGAACACAAAAAAATTATGAAATTGGAAGGACCACACATGTACGAACTTTTCTCTATTATAGTTCACAGTGGTACTCCTATTAACGGGCATTATTATGCTTGTATAAGAGATTTTCGGAGTGGGAATTGGCTATCTTTTAATGATCACATTGTTACACCGGTATTTATATAATACACATCGATATATTAAAATTACAATTATGCATGCTCCGCCTTGAGAGTAACGATTATTTTTATTAAATGGAACACAATTAATGATGAGAACAATTTGTTAATATTTTATTATACAGATTACTCATGACAAAATCACAGAAACATACGGAAATGGTATAAGTACTGCCAATGCATATGTTGTTACGTACCGACAAATTGATAGAGAAAGGAACGCTTTACCTATAGAGAGCAGCCAGTTTCCTCCACATATTAAGGTAACAATAATAATATAATAGTTCATGCAAGGGTTGAAATGTTGCTTACGTATATTACTAAAATTTGAATGCTATAGGAATTATTAAGCGAAGAAAATACAAAGGCGGAACAACCTGTTAAATTCGATCCAGAAAATCATAGCTCAATAGCTGGCAGCTTTTGGGGCAGCACATGTAAAACACATGATAATTTGTCGTTACAATACCCCCTCAACGATATAGAACATGAATGTATCAGTGACAATTATGTTGATTTGTTACCTCCTTCTATCGCTATGAAAGTATGTGATGTTTAAAGTATTATTGATTGTTAACATTAAAATTTTGCAAGTATAAGGCACGAAAACGGACTTTTTATGTATCGAAGTAGGTAAAAATATCGCGCATTTCAAGCACGTTTCTTTTATTAAATTTTAAATGTACGTTATGCAGACTCGAAATACACGATCTCTTTCGCAACTTTCATGCATTAAGAAGGCCCTTTCATACTCTTGTTGGAAAAAATAATATGTAGGATGCGGAGAAAAAAGCAACTTCACAGTGTGGTGAGGTGTTTTTAGCACTCGTCTACGTTTTGGACGTTCTCGACTCCGACTTCTGCTGAACTCTCGTTTCAATAGCTCATTTCTACCCTTGGTACAAAATGTAACATACACATGATATTTGTTCATTTCAGTTGTATTCCGAAAATGATTGTTCAACCGACGAAATGCAAAGCCATGAAAAAGTAGAGAAATGGCTCATAATAGTGATTTTGTACATACAATCACTTATTCGTGTACCATTGCGAAAGAGCAATTGTCAAAAGACAAATTTCTTGTAAATTGCTATCCTTCAATTCAACATTATAGCAATAACATAAAAAAGTACGAGTTACGCAAACGACCGGATTTTGATATTAATATGGAAGTCTCAGATTTGGTTGATCAATCAGAAGAAAATAAAATGATGAATTTCAGTACAGAAGGCAAGCAAAATTATGAAATATTTTAATAAATACAATAAATGAAATCAAGTAGTGGCTAGCGACTAAATAATTTGTTACAACTTATATACTTTTTTTATCAAGTACAGAAGTACCATCATGTCCTTATGAAAATAATTCTCCAATCAACGGCCGACCGACGGAAAATTCTCCGAATCACTCTCCGAGCGATCGGGGCAGCATAAAAAGCTCTGCTTCAAGCGTTCTTATTTTCGTTGACCCTGAAACGTCAATTGTGCAGGAGCAAATAATTGGTGACAGAGCAAAAGTTCTAATAAAATGGGCAAATGGAAAAGAAAACTTGATAACTTTTGTTATACCTGCAGAACCGTATACTGTTCAGGATCTTCTTGATGAGGTAAACAAATTTTAAATATAATAAGAAATTGACATATAATCTATACGTCTATTCTTCTATCGATATAATCTATTCTTTAAGTTCCTTATGACAAACCAAAAATCAAAAACGAATCGACGCGTATTTTGTTCTGAAATAAATGAATACAGCGTGTTTTTCTAAAAACTACAAAATTTACTATTATAAGGCTTCCTTAGGAAGGCAGCAAAAAGACGTGTCGATTAATTTTTTAATATTTTACATATAATGGACCCTATAGATTTTTTACACAAGTTCTGTAATAGCTAACGCTTAAAAAATACAAATTCCATCGATTTTTTAGGCACAAATCTCATCGCTTCAAAATCCTTGTGTGATGTTACAAACAGATCATACAATTGCACATTATGTCGTTAATGTAGGATATGATTCGCATTATGCTAAAGACAACGTTTCTACAATGGATACAATAAATGACAATGAAACGTAAGTAATACATAATTCAAATGATTACAATAAATTGTTCACTATTCTTCAACACTCATTCAGTAGTAGTACTTAATTCAGTCTGTGGCTCCGAAGCAAAGAGAGATAAGTCCATTTTTCCTATAACGGCGCAGCAATATAATTTTAGAGTAATCCTTGCCTTTGCTCACCTCTTTCCTATGTATTTACAAAGTGCAATTTAAGCGTAATAAAAGCATGATAAAACTATTATGTCCTTAAAATCTATTGCACACTTTTTGTACAGTTATATCAAACTTAAACAAACCCAAAAGCCCGAAAATTGGACTAGTTTCGTTTCAACTTTGAGCCACAGAATCTAACAAAAAATTCTGTATTTTCTCATGTAATGTTTGCCAGGATCACAATCTATCCCCCACTGCCAGCCGCCGGCGGATTCCAAATAAAGAGATGTCATTTAAATTGTTTAGAAGAAGGAAAATATCTAAATGATATTATACTAGATTTCTATCTAACGCACTTTTTATGCGAAATGATATCCTCTTCAGACAGAAACAGAACTCATTTATTTAGTTCTTTCTTTTTTAAAAAAATTGCAAGTGCACAGAATAAGAATAATATTCCAACAAAAAAAATATATGAAAGTGTACAAAGGTGGACGAAGAACGTAAATCTTTTTGAGAAAGATTTTATTATCGTTCCGATCAACGAAAGGCAAATATTCATTACTATACATCATTACTAATATACATATATTAATATACGTAAATTGAATTCATACTATAATTATGAACCTTTTAACATTCCAGTGAACATTGGTATTTGATAATAATTTGCTTTGCAAATAAACGTCGTAAAAATAATGTGTTGGAAACGGCACAACCTGAGTTCGTTGAACGCAAAGAAATTAAGAAGTTTGTATATTTTTGTAATATTAGCATATCACAGTAGACTGTTCTATGATTAAAATGCAATAAGCTTTATAAATTTATTTTTAGACCATGCATTTTAGTACTTGATTATTTGGGTGGAATAAGGACAAAGGCTGCTAACATACTCAGGCGGTACTTGCATTATGAATATGATTTTAGAATAGGAGGGAAAAAATTTTTCACAGCTGAGAATTTGCCAATAGTGCATTTAATAGTTCCACGACAGACAAATCTTACGGATTGTGGTATTTACTTATTGCAATACGTTGAAAGCTTTTTTTTTTGTAAGTATCATATCAATTTTTTATAAATTCATTGAACATTTTTTATTTGTAATCCAAAGAAATGTAGCACTAAACAAGCTAATTATAAGAAAATAATTCATATGTAATATATAGATTATTGAATCTTTATTAATTTATTATTTGATTGCAGAATCCTATAAAAGACTATAATTCCTTAGGCTTTCAATCAATGACTAACTGGTTTAAGACTGAAGAAAGCATATTAAATAAAAGAGAGTACATAAAAAAATTAATACTTAATCTGGCAGCAAATAGTTCGTGAAAAATTATACAATTCTCCAAACACGTTAAGACGATTTGGAGCTATAAAAAAGATAATAAACATGATATTACATTTAAATGTATGCACGTCAATCCGTAGTCCTAAAAGAAGGTTACAATATTGATTTAATAATAATTAATATTTATTGCATGTATATAAAAATAGATCGTTTATTTACCTTTGCAGTAGCGAGTATACTTCTTTAAAACCTTAAATTCTATAAAAAAATTAATCATGTCCAATTTGTAATAACAAATTAAATTATAAATCGTTGTCTTAATTTATTAACAACAAATTAGAGATCGGGTACAACATATAAAAACTTGAAGAACATCATAATTAATAAGCCAGCTTTTTTGTCCTTTACCTACGACTTCATCCAGGAATTGTAACAAAAACCAATATTTGCTTACCTTTGACTCGAGAAGCGAAAAAGTAATGCAATTTGGATATTTCTTTTTTAATCAGCCTGCAAAGAAATCGCATGCAGCCTCGTAAAATCGCTCTTCCCTTTCGCCGACCTTTTATATTTTTTGTAACGCATGTACTGATTTTCGCGTTTCAAACTGCACTTGTTGCATTTCACGCGAGTTTAGAAGATTTGCTAATGAATTGAGTGGCGGGTGCAAAAGTACTTTTGCGCCCGCTTCTGCATTTTTTCGCTTCTGAATTTTTTCGTCCGCCGGTTGAAAAACGACTACCTTTGTCCCTAATTGTAGGTAAAAAAAAAAACGCGAAAATCGTGCATGTGTTACAAAAAATTATTTTCTTATTAAACTCTGCATAGAACTTTCGACACGGCAGGTAAGACGGTTTAAGCGGTTTTGTTTTGCCTGTACAATACAAAGCTGCCTTGGCTTTCATCGGTAATAATTCCAAATCATAATCGCATGAAACTTACTGTCAAGAGCTTACATGAACACTAGAAGTTAAAAGAAATGTCAGCGCTTTTGTTTTGTCTGCAAAACTCCATTTTGCCTTCCGCCAATACTGATTGAAATTATTTTCTTGGTAATAAAGTGCGGCTCTAGCCTTTCCTTGACGTTGGCCGTTAATATTTGTTCCAAGACGTCTTTATGTATTTTCTGCCTCTGTAACTTAGGCTGCACAGGGCCAGGAAATTTAGAAGCTTAGTTTTCATCTCGATTCGCATGAGCTCTCCTTCCTCTGTATCTTTTAGTTTAAAAATTTTCTCACGCAGAGTGCAAAGCGCGTGATGTAAAAGAACTAAGGAGTTTAGGTTTTTGTCTCAAAGCTCGCAGCGTCTCGTCTCGCCATCCTCCGTTATGGCGCCGCACTGAAGCTTTTCGTGCTAGTGGTAGGAGTGGGTAGGTTTCTATTTTAAATATACTTCTCACCTTCGGTCGCCTTCCTTCGAGGTGCCGATGTACTTTCGTAAGCAGTGCGTAGGATAATTGGGTTTAATGCTTTTCGTTTTAGATATATTACTCGCTTTTGCTCGTCTCTCTTCGATGTGCCAACGAATTCAAGCTTGCGGTGCGAAGGGTACGTAGGTTTAAATGTTTGAGTTTTAGATAGAACTCCCGGCTTTGCTCTATTCCCTCCGATGTGCCGACGTATTCAAGCTTGCGGTGCGTAGGGAAGGCGTTAAAAGTTATCGTTTATATCTAATTCTCGTCTTCGCTCACCACCCTCTGATATGCCGAATGCTAAAGCTCGTGGTGCGTGGGGTAGGTGGATTGAAGAGTTTTCTTTACAAATATATTTCTCATGTTTGTTAGCTTTCCTTCGATGTGCCAACGTATTTGAGCTTGCGACACGTAGGGTAGGTGCGTTTAAGCCTTCCTCTGATGTGCCGAAGTATTTTTAAATAAATCTTTTTTTTATAACTTCTGGCTCGTGGGGTAGGTGGTTTAAAGCGTTTTCGTTTTTCCTAAAATACTCGCCTTCACTCGCCTTGTTTTGATGTGCCGTAGTACTAGACGTTCGCAGTGCAGGGGGTAGGTGGGCTTAAAGTTTTTCGTTTTAGATACTTCTCGCCTTTGCTCGCCTCCCATCGATGTAACAACGTATTGAAGCTTGCGGCGGATAAGGTAGGTTGGTTTAATAGTTTTCGTTTTAAATATATTTTTCGCGTTCGTTCCCCTTTCTCTGATGTGCTGTCGTATTATTCAAATAAATCTTTTCGTCTGAACACTAGCGGCACGTGGGTTAAAGTGTTTTCGTTTTATACATAATTCAGATAACTCTCCTCTTCGCTCGCCTCCCACTGACGTGCCAAATGGTAAAGCTTGCAGTGCGTGGTGTAGGTGGGTTTAGAGTTTACGTTTAAAATGACTTCTCTTCGATGTGCTGGCATTTTCGAGCTTGACGTGCGTAGGGTAGGCGGATTCAAGAGTTTTAGTTTTAGTTCAGTTAGTTTGTTTAGTTTACTCTTTATTGCACCAATCAGGTAATATGTACAATAATATATAATGAATTATCTATTTTATTAGAAAGAATACTCGCTTTTGCTCGCCTCCCTACGATGTGCCGATGTATCTTAAAATAAATCTTTTCTTATATAAATTAGCGGCAGGTGGGACAAGTGCGATAAAGAGTTTCTGAGTTTCCAAGAACCATTTTCCTTATCTCACCTGCAACCGAATATAACTGAGATTTCAACGGAAGACGAACCTCGTATCGACCCTGCGCATCACGGTTGTGAGTCTTCTTGAATACTTTCTCGCAGGCTTCATCCTCAGGCTTCAACTTAAAAAACGACAAAGGAAGCTGGTCAAACGCCAAAAACCTCTGCAGCATTTGGTCTAACTCCTGCATCGAAGCGCAATGCAATACCTGCAATGGTGTAGGAGAAGTATGTGACTCCGCCCGCCGTAAATCCTTTGCCTGTACAACTCCGAAAACTGTCCAACCAAAAGCCGTATCCTGTGCCGTAGCCCATAAGCTGTGAGGAAGGGAAACATCATAAGCCCGATCGGAGTAACTGCCCGTACACAACAGCACCGAGAATCACATCGAACTCATTGGATAGGAAAAACTCCGGATCTGCGAGAATGAGCCCTGCAAACTGCTTGAGATCGAGATTTTCAATACTACCGACTGGAAGCTGCGACGTTAAACGCGGAAGAATGAGTGTTTCTCTCGTAATCTAAAAGTTTGTATCGACCCTAAATTTCAAAACAAGCTGTGTCCTCGAGCGCACAGTGCCCACTGCACTAGCACCAAGCCCTGTCAATAGCACACAAGTGTGCTCCTTTTTGAGCCCTAACGGCTAGACAATTGACTCCAAAACGAATGGAACCTCCGATCCTTGATCCAAGAGTGCTCGTACAAAGGTGCTGTCTCCTCTCGGACCTATAATCTATACCTTCGCTATTGCCAGAACCATCCTTCGCTTCGGAAACGAGACTCCCGCCGCATGCAAACTCACGACAGATTTCGAGCCAGAGCCGCCCGCCTGAGAATTATCGGAGTTCTGCTGCCCAGCCTGCGAGTTCCCCTGGAATCTAAGATGCAGGAGGGTGTGATGTTTACCCTGGCAAGTAGAATAACGTCCCGAAGAATTACAAGCGTTGACTCTGTGAGATTCAAGGCAATTAAAACAACGCTGCAAGTGCTTGACAGTGGACAAGCATTTGTGTGGATTTTTGTCCCTTAGCTTGAAACATTTTTAGAGAGGATGCGTACCGTTACAAAGAGCGCAATTGGAATTTCCAGATGAACGAGATGAACTAGTGTGGAAAACCTTCCGAGCCTGAGGTCCTGATATCGGTGTAGGAGCTGGTCTCTTCTCCGCCTTGCGCTCCGAATTCAGCATCTTAAGAGCTTGCGCTCTTTTCTCAAGGAACTTAAGCAAATCCGAAAACTTAGGAAGCGTGCTGTTGATGTCGTCACGTTCCGGCTTGTCTTCCTCTGGTACGAACTCCTGGTCCTTCTCGCTCAGCTCAGCCTTCCACAGCTTCCGAGACTCCGGATCCAAACGATCGGACAGCAAGAAAACAAGCCAAATATCCTAATGGAAGTTAGGATATTTGGCTTGTTAAATTCGTCAACGCTCGAACGATCCGCTTGGCCTCATTATCAAACGTACGCATATCATCAGCCTGGGGTGGCTATAACGATCCTCAAGCGTCTGCCTTAAGTGCTCGCATAGTTCGCGTTGGTTGTCATCACGTCCTTGATCAACTCTGCAGCCGCACCCGTCAAGCATAACTTGAGATACTGCAGCTTCGTGACGTCAGAAATTCCAGAACGACTATGGATTAGAGAAGTAAAAATATCGCTAAAACTAACCCAATCCTCGTCTTTACCTGAGAACGTAGGTAAATTAATTTTCGGAAGCTTAACAACCTGAGGATCTGAGTCCGAGTCCCCTATACTATCATCAGCGTCAGGCTTGTCAAAGAAAGACAGCAATGTTAGAATTTCGTCAAGAGCCGATTCGTTAACACCCTGAATTTGCTCGAATCTTGAGATGAAGACAATTAAGAAAAACGCACGAAAAAACCAATTTCTCACTTCTCACCCGGGGCACCATAAAAATTAATCTCATAAATAAGTGGAAAAACTCAAGTGAGTTCCGACAAGAAAAGGGTTGAGTAAGTAAAGGGGTCTTTAATTAAAACTCGATTTCGCGGTAGAACAAAAGGCGCTTGCTATGGCGTGAAAACCTTCTCGGAATAGAGGAAAAAGCCTTAGCAAGCGTCAACTTTATTTAACTAAAGGAAAGAAAATTATACAAAATGAAAGAAAAAGAAAAGTGACTCTAAAAGAGAGAAACCTTATCTAAAAAGACGCATGCAAGACACGAGGTACCTTAACGCACGCACAGAGAGCTCTCTTACCTCGAGACTTCGTAGCCCGCGCAAATATTGCAATCTCAAACGCCGCCGCTGAGGAAGACACTGAGTCGCCAACTCGTCGCACGCTGCCGCAGCTTCTCGCCGTGTCTTGGCGGGCTGACAAGCCGGGCCTAGGGAGAAACATCCAGTAGTCCGCAACCTGCACCAAGCGCGCCTCGACGTCTCGAGGATCTAGATGCTTGGTGCTCGGGCAACAAGGGGTGTTGCCGTTGCTCTGCTTGCCCCGAAAGAGTCACGTCCAACATGTGGACACCTTTGCCAAGAATCCTTAAGCCTACAGCCTCGAGGAACACACACACGCGCACAAATACACACATACGAACACGATCGCGAATTATACGTAAACGCACGCACATAACGCTAGCGCAGAACAACCGTATGAAGAGGGTGAACCGTGATTGTAAAGTAAGTCACGAATTCACTTTACAAAAAAACATAGGTACTGTAAGGAAGCCAAACGTACGAATTGCTAGGGGGTCCTGACAGGAGTGAGTACTTGCGGAAGCGCGTGTTACGCAACGTCTCAGCGGAAAGCGTGCAGCGGCGCGTAATTCAAATACCAAAACTTACATCTACTCCACCTAGCCAATCAATAATGAACTGAACACACACAAATACACACACACACATATATATATATATATGTGTGTGTGTGTGTGGGACGTTCCACGTCAAACGTAACAAAGCTCTGCCCAAAATTCCTTTTGATCTAAACATTTTTTAAAATATGGAAAATTTAGCATTTTTTATGTACTTTCAATTAGTGAGGGGCGTTTTTTAAAATTTTGTTCCCAGACGGAGCTACGCGTTCCCAAACCTTAAAAAATTACTACTTTACGAAATGATCAAGCTGTCAGAAATCACAGGGGCTCAGAAAAATTCTAAGCAACCACTATTTTCGTGTATTTTCAGCTGCTGAACACGAAACCGGACGTTTTTTTTTTTACCGATACCTTAAGCGCTCGTTCCTAACCTCAAAAAACCACCTATCAGCTTTAGTAAATTCGCCAAACTACGTCCAAAATGGTGTGTTTTGACTGGTGAAAGAGGCATGCATAGCGTGTGTAATACGCCAAAATTTCAAGGCCATGTTTGAAGCATCCAAATTGATGATTCTCACGAAGGGATCTGGTGATCCAATAAATGGTTATATCGATTGCTTTTCGTTCATCTTATGCAGAAATCAGAATCCTGCTTATTTTTTAGGAAGTTGTCAAAAATGTGGTAATTTAAGATTTGAAGAACATGTATCTTACTGTATTATACGAAAATAAGATTGAAGAATTAATTTTTAATGTCCGGCAGTCAACAAATAAATGTACTTTAAAAAGAGAATGTCTTTCGGTGGATGATTTTGCGTCTGAATTGTCTTTGAGTTTAAAAAAACGTATACCACATCATTTCATCGCAAAAAATCAATCTAAATTGTAACGTTGCAAAAATTTGCGACGTTCCAAGACGAGCGGGTCCTAGACTGGAGTGAAAGCAGAGCATCCCGAGGCCGAAAAGTATGCATGTATGGAACGATAACTTATGCGTGTGTGTGCGTTTTTCTTTACATGATTCACGAGTCGAGAGCGGCGCCGAGAATCACCGCTGGTGCGAGAGAGAGAGAGAGAGAGAGAGAGGTGTCGAGTTTACAGCGTTGCTGGATCTACCAAAGCACGAGAGGTCGGCAAAGCAGAAACCCGTGGCGGAACTGGAGGAGAGTTACTGTCGGCAACGAAGCTACAGGGCCGACGAAGGGCCGAAGAATAAATTTAGCTATAGGTTTATCTTTTGTAATTGCGGAGTTTCAGTGTATGAGTGAGTGTGCAATCGCGTTCGAATTCGTCAGAGAAGCGCGCGCTAACGGGGCCTAGTAGGAGGCGCGGGGATTCGCGAATAGCGACGGCGCGAGAGAGTCAATGAGCGGTCTCTGCCGCCGCCGCCGCCGCGGGCCGCGAGCTCGAACAAGGAGCAGCGCTCGCTCTCTTGCTTACTGACTCTGGTCTGGGACGGACGTGCCTCTCAACGCTCTCAAACAAAAGGTCAGTAGTTGTCTCCTTCTGAACATCTTCTCCGCGGTCAGGTGTGTTGCGAAGGCCTTTGGTCGACGTAGCGCAAACGGGTTGCGGTACGGAGAGTTTCGTGTTCGTGCGTGTCTGTCGTTGTTGAAATCGCGGGTTTTTCTTGAGTGTCTTCGTGTGGGTTTATCTTGAACGGCTTCGTTCTATGTTTCGGCGTATCTCTGCGGATCTGGTGACAGTGCGGTTTGCCGCAACGCGGAAATAATGCAGTGTAATTCAGAAGTCGATTAGTGTAAAAAGATTCGGAATCGGTAGGAAAAAGCACTCATCGCGCATTTGTTAAAGAAAAGCGACCGGCGCGAGATTCGTGACGGGCGGGTGCAAGCGAGAGCGACAGCGGTCACTCGTTGCAGGCAGGGCCGCGTGAAGTTTCGGTCGGAACGGGGAATAGACTTGTGATTGTTTGACGGCTGCTCACCATCTCCTGGTACGAGCGAGGGTAACAGCGCTTATCCGTCGTACGCAGCAGAGGCACGAGCAGGGTCAAATCTGTGCGCGAGGTGTGTCTCAGGAAGGTCGGCCGCGTCTTGGCATTCCGGGTTCGAGTTGCAAGACGGTGCGCGCGGTGAGTGAGCGTTGAGAGTTGTCCGGGGACAGGTGATAGAGCACTGCCCGATGCACGGGCTGGCTCGGAGGGTCGCTTCTGGGAAGTGCCGAGGAGTCCATACGACCGTATGCGTGAGATTTGAATGAATGTGTTTCGGCTTCGGGACAAAGAAAGACGGTTTCGCTAGTGGCTTATCTAAAAGCGTAACTTTTGGGTTTAGAAAGAAAAGGCTTATCTCGGTTTGGCAGTGACTAGGTCACAAGTTGTATTGAGTACTGGAACACGATGACATAATAAATGGAAAAATAATAGATAAACCACTTGAAACGTTCCGTTTGTTAACCCTTATCACCTTCCTCACAGACTGCACCCACCCCGCTCTAAATAAGATCCCGGCTGAGCTGCGGGAAATTCGGTAGCACGAGTGTGCAGGCAAAAGAAAGAGACCTCGCGGTCTTGACGATTTGGTCGTCTGGCGCCCCTTTGTTCGAGAAAGAACCTGCACTGTCTCTAGGCCGGACGGGAAAACACGGCGATTACAGAATAAAGTAAGAGAGAAGTAAGAAGACTGTTTCAATGGCGCCCGGAAACAGCCTACAGTCAGTAGAGGTGTAAGGTGACCCCTCGAACGTAAACAAGGGCGACATTGTCTCGAGGTCGATGTGTGCCGTGTGCTTGCGTACGTACGTGTTGTTGCGAAAGTTGGGAATGCGTGTGTTTACAGAGTGAGAAGAAAATTTTTTTTGTAGAAATTCGGCAATTTAGTACATTACGAAATTGTGCGGCGTATAATTGAGGCGGAATATAACAGAGTAAACCCAAAATAATATATCGAAAATAATTCGACTTTACATTTATTCGTAAGCTTTGTAGACCGATAGCGGAAAGTACACGCTGAAAATACCGTTAAATATAATAAATACGAAGCTCTCCGAACTGCTCGAGCGTTGTTATAATATTGCATGAATAATTTTTAATACACGGGGAGAGCGCACAATGATAGAATTGTGGGTTTGAACACCCAAGAAATTTACATCTCAGCGAATAAAACAGAATATACTATTAAATCGGTACTGTGTATGGAGATATGTGTACGGAGATTGTGTATGGACCACCTAAGCATGCGCAGCTTCAGAGCTACGGCTATAGTGTAGCTAGTAGCTATATATGTAACGCGTGCGCATAACATACGAAGGTCGCGCCGAACGAAACTCTAAATTTTTCATATTCTCGAATAATCACAAGTAGTCAAAACTACAAAGCGGTGTATATCCAGCGTAGAAAATTCGAAAATTTTTACAGCATATTGCAAAATAAATCAGGGGCTTACAGTACATTCGGTGTTAAAAAGTCACGTTTTTTTTGGCGTATCGCAAAGCAAATTTAAAACACAGGATATTTAAACCGAGAAACGACGTGTCGGTTGGGGTATCAGAAAAAACTTATCAGTTTATAGTAAAGTACAGGTTTATCGAAATTCGAAAAGTTTGTCAAGATGACAAACGAAGCATCGATAAACGAACATATTATGAGGCTATCGGAGGAGGAAATAAAAAAAGAACTTGTCAATAGAGGACACAGGACAACCGGGACTTTGCAAGAAATGCGCGTCAGATTGGCAGACGAGTTATATATCGAACATGACATTACGGGGGGGGGGGGGGGCAGTAAGAAACGCTGGAGAGGTGCAAGAACCAACAGCGATTGCAGGCGCGAATGAAGCGGCAGGTCCACCACCTCCGTATAGCGAGTTAGAAAAAATAGTAAATGCGCAAAGCACTCCGGCTAGCTCGAGCTCTATAGTCGATAGGATGTAGAGACAGTCTAGACCAGCTACTCTCAGGTTACCGTCGATAAGAGACACGCTGAGGGCAAGCGCGAGTAACACAAATTTTTCAATCAACACGCAACGCTCAGTCGGTACGGTTCCTCGAACGGAAAGAGCACCTCTCCGTGAAATTAACACTGATCAAAACGGGCGGCAAGCAAGAAAATCGAATCAATTTTTGAGACTAGATAGTGACAACACACTAAACCGCGACACTAACAATTTTAATCGAGACAATAGGCGTGTAATCCAAGCACCTCAAAATTTTAATAATCCGGACTTTGATGATTACTGGCCGGATGAGAGGGCATCGATGCCACAACGAGACAGATTTGATAATCGGCAAAATCAACAAAGATACGAGAACAGGTCGAACTACGATAGACAAAATAATCGTATCACGCCTTTAAGCGCATATGACTTTTTGCGAAAAAGAAATCTCACCTTTTCGGGAAAGCGAGAAGAAGATAGTGAGGAATTCATAACTAGAATTCGGGAGGGAAGAGATTTTATGAATATTTCCGATGCGGACCTTTTAGGCGCTTTACCTTTTTTCTTAACCGGTATAGCTTTAACGTGGTTTAGAAATAAAGCAGAATTATTCATAAATTTCCAAACTTTCGAAACCCAATGGCGTAAAAGGTTCTCGGACGCGGATTTTCAACATGCATTGCTAAATGATGTGCACCGTCGCACGCAGGGCGAGCGGGAATCTGTTGCGGATTATCTTACATGTTTAGATTCAATGTTCCGGAGATTAAGACCGCCATTTGACGAAAATAGAAAAGTTGATCTGGCACTAAGAAATATGTTGCCAAGACTACAATTACGAATAGATAAAGAACAAATTAACATGTTTCAACAATTAGAAGACGCGGCGGGACAAAAGGAAAAGGTATTAAAGATAGCAAGGCAATATAGGCCGCCGCCAAACGCAGACGAAACTCTTCTGCCGGGATTAGCATGCCAAGAAGCACGTATACAGTGCGCTATACGTAAAAATTTAGCAAACTTAGAATCATTTGATCAGGACGATAGTGGATTAGAACGCGATTTCGAAAACTTAAATCTAGACGAGGCAGACGTACTAGCAAATTATAAGTATAACGAGTCGCGCACAAACGATTCTCGAAACACAGGCGCGAATTAAAATAAACCCGGGTATAATCGGGCTATACATAACGGAGAAAACGCGGATAGAGAGGCTTACATGATAAACAGATGTTACAACTGTGGTCAAACGGGACATTTCTCGCGAGAATGCACTGGACCTAAGAGAATTTTTTGCAATAGATGCGGCCAAAGAGGGGTGACTCACAGTCTTGCCCAAATTGCAGCATTCAAAAAGAACCTTTTTTTTCAAAGTATGGTTTTACGCAGACAAATTGCCCAGAATGCTCGGGAAACGGAAAATAGGGGCGTCAAAGGAGACTATGGCGGCCCTCCGCGATAAGAGTGTCTCGAAAAATTCAGACTGCAGAGGTATATCTATCGACACAAGTTCATCGGAAAATCCAGACGAGACAGATGCAGGCTTATCTTACGAAAATGTATGTGACATAGAGAAACCGGGTTTATCGGAAATACCGCAAAATGAGTGGTTTACCAAAAATTTAAACAATATGGCGTATCGCGAAGAGGACACCGATAACGACGAAATAAGTTTGTTAATAAGAGATATGTTTTTCGATTACGCGTCAGAAGCAAAGTTCGAACATGATATAGTAGGGAAAGAAAAGAACGAGTTCATACCAATCTCATACGAGGATTTATTTGAGGAAAATTACTTATCGGAAGAATATTTTTACGCTATTTCGAGGAAAACTAATCCCGAGTTATTATTTACAAAAATTAACATCAAGGGACACGAGATACACGCGTTACTAGACTCACAAGGAAAGGTACCCAACCCGAACTCACCGATTTTGATGATTTTCATATATGTTGTAGAACATAAAAAAATAAGAGACACGTATTTTTTTTTATCGGCTAATTTTCACTTTTAAGGGGTAAAAACCTCCCCTAAAGTTAACCCCCAAAAAGCGTTTTTTTTAAATATCTCGACTTAAAATTAATATTTTTCAATGAAACAAATTGGAGGTTATTTCTTACAAAAAGAGCAAGTATTTCATGGTGATTTGAAGAGTAAGGGTAGCATCCCCTATTTTTTAGGGGTTGAAAACATATATTTTTTGGCATAATTTTATAATAAAAATGTTTAAACCGACTAAAAAAAATTGGAAAAAATTTGTAAACATCTATAATAAACAAATTAAGTTTTTCGATTTTTTCATAGATACTACCCTTTAGGGGGTAAACCACCCCTAACACAAAATAACTATAAGTATACTTCAATCCATAATATTTTGTAGAAGGTTTGTATATAAGGGTTTTCGAGATCGCTCTTTGCAAATCTGATATCAGATTTTGAAAATTCAAAATGGCGGAACCAATGTGGTGGACGAAAATGTCGAAAAAAAATTTTAACTTTCATAAAAACTTGTTATAAATGTGTGATCTTTGTAGCCTGTACATGTGAACTAAAGAGCCTTAAACCCTAAACCCCTAAAGAACAAATAGGCTAAATGGTTGTGCTTTTTAACCAAACCACCTCAAATTCCTAAATTTGTAAACAAGAAAATTCTGTGTGTGAAGCAGTTTTATAATTTCCGTAGAAATTGTTATCAGAATGTTATTGAAATTCCTTTATTGTAAATTCAACTTATAATGTATTTTTGTTTATAATATTAGAGTATAATAATAATCTACAATCTTTTATCTTTTGCCATAGTGCATTTTTTGTATTGAGCATAAAATATATTATTTTACGATGTTTTTACAATAATGGTAGTCCTCATAAAAGTGTTTAAAGCACAATGCTTTTTTGCACCAACCACATCGTACAATTGCAATGTTTGTGCACCCTTCTATTTCACAATGTGTTGCACAAGACTTTCCAAAACTGAAATCTATAGGATTATCAAATTTATCTGGTTTTTCATTGACGTAACCGCTTTTATACCAGGAATATTTAAACAAATCTATATATCTCGGTGAAGACAGTTGGTTGTGAACCAATGATTGAAGTTTAATTATATTATTTCTCACATGTAAATTCATATCATGATCCATTAACATTACATTATCAGAAAATGTTCGGACAAAGTTTTTCCAAATACGGAATCCATAGACATCAAGTGGTTGTATTTTTCCTGTGGTTCCAGTTGGAATTTTTTTTATGTTAATAATTTCATTTTGTGGCATTGTTTCTTCTATAACTTTGTCACAATGACCACTCCAAGAATCAAGTAATAGTATTGAGTGATGGCCTACATAGGGATAAAATATTTTTTCCAACCAGATTTTGAAGTGATCTGCAATTAAACGACTTACTAATTAACTGATCAACGATATTACAATGTAAAAATTGTTATTAGTTCCCTTACTTGTTGTTAATTTTCCAGATTTGGATGCTTCCACGTACACGTTTTCTGGTCTAAATATGTTTTGTTCTACAATAGGGCCAAACTTGCCACTTGGTTCCTTTAAAACAAGAAATAGCGGTGACAACAGTTGTCCAGTAGCTGATATTAGTGGCTGTATAGTATAACTATGCGTTGTTGCTGAAATTGACTGTACCAGACATTGCACTTGCTTTTCTCCTTCTACTGCTAATGTTCTTCCAGAATGCATTTCTAGCTGAAATCCGCTCTGATCTGTATTATACAAATTTTCGAGTCCAATCCTTGGTATACACGATTTAACGTCATCGATAAATGCTTCAGCTTTAGCCGTAAGTTCTGCACTACTTTCTAGTGTTTTTCTTGTTATGAACTTATTTATTTTCCTAGAAACTATTCGGTGTGCTTGCTTAAATTTGAGTAACCAATGTTTAGAAGCTTTGAATCTAATATCATCAAAACCAATTTCTTTTTTAGCTTGTAAGGCCCATCGAATTATATATAATATCTTCATCATGGATAATTGAACCACTGTCGAGAGCTGCTTGAAAATTATCCAGGGTATACTGACAAATTTGTGCTACTTTTTCTCTATACATGCCACCTTTATTAATTGAATGAGCCCAACGACGTAGCTGACTAATAGATGATACTTTTTTGAATCTGTTTTGCACTGTTTTGAGACTTAAATTTTGCTTCGTTTTGCTACTTCTCCAAAATTCTACAGCTCTTTTTTTGTATTCAAAATCTAGTTCTTCATTATCTGCTGTACATTGATTTGTTGGTGCTATATCCGGATCAGGAAAATGATGTTGCACTTCATCTTCAATTATTTCCGCATTATGGTCTTTATACTCTTCTTGAAAATCCAAAGAGTCATCAGTAATCATTTCTACATCGTTGAAATCATGTGTTGCATCTATTAAAATTTCTTTTATTTTTTCGGCCAACTCTGTTTCGTGATAATTCGTGACACTATCTGGTATGTTTAACGCTTGAAAGTATGCTAATAATAAGTTTAGAACGTTTAACGGATTAATTTTCATTTTTCAATCTAAAATGAAAACAAGCGGTAAAATTTATACAAGCTGTGTTTTTGCATGTAAGGCACGACTGCTACATTTCTACCAGAATAAAACGAGTGAATGTAAATTGAATCAAATCATTAATTTATGCATTGGAGAAGAATTCTCGTTCCACTTTGTGATGTTCGGAAAACTCTATTTTTGGTTTTATTCAACTTTTATTCACTTTGAAATTGAATAATGTAAATCTATATAAAATCACTAAAGAAAATTTTCTACAACTGTATGATACCACTGACAAACAAAAAGACGTACTATTCGTGCTTTCCGGCATCGAACTAGAATACCCACAAAACTCACTCACTGCCTAAAAAATAACACAGGCAGCTGAGGTAAACACTCGATGAAAACAATCTAAAAAAAGAACATACTGATTCGCACATATTATCAACAACTTTTATGAGTGAAAGACATTTATCTGTGGAATTATCATTGAATGTACGATAACATTCATTAAACTAATGAATGCATATAAAATTCCCTTTCAATAACAACGTGTTCTTTAATTGCAAATGAAGTTCGAGTATTAATATTCTTTTATGTATTTTTACCAATAACAAAAATTATCATAGTAATATAATAATAATAATAATAAGAAGAAGAATAAGCATAATTGCAATAGCAATAATAACAGTAATACTGATTATAGCAATGATAATGAAAAATAATAATAATAATTAGAATAATATTTATTATTAAATTTAGATTTTTTGATAAATTCATTAAATCGTAGCAAATAGTATTATTATGGAATTCCAGACTGTAAATATTTTACTATAGATACAATAATCATTACTTCGAGAATTCATCTAAAAAACTTTCGGCTTACGAAATAATTGTAACAATGAAAAACTCCCAAGTTTGACAACATTAAATTTTATTACAAAACGCAAAAGAGTTTGATAAACTAATTTTATTAACCTATGTTTTTTCATTTGCAAAAAAGTGTGGACTTTCTGAATTTATAAAATTATATAATTATGCAATTTATGAAATACTTTATAATTTATGAAATTACTTTTGAAATTATGCTAATTTATAAAAGCAGAAAAATAAATAATCTTTGATTGAAACATAAAACGAGACGTTATTTGTTACATACAAAATGATAGAATAAAATATCGGTAATATGTCTATACTCGTGTCTACGGTAAAGCATAGGCCTTCGGCTTGTCTGGAGGTTAGGGGTTTGGAGTCGTTTGGTTAAAATGCACAACCATTTAGCCTATTTGTTCTTTAGGGGTTTAGGGTTTAAGGCTCTTTAGTTCACATGTACAGGCTACAAAGATCACACATTTGTAAACAAGTTTTTTTGAAAGTTAAAATTTTTTTTCGATATTTCCGTCCACCATATTGGATCCGCCATTTTGAATTTTCAAAATCTGATAACAGATTTGTAATCAGCGACCTCGAAAACCTCTATATACAAACCTTCTACAAAATATTATGGATTGAAGTATACTTATAGTTATTTTGTGTTAGGGGTGGTTTACCCCCCTAAGGGGAAGTATCTATGAAAAAACCGAAAAACTTAATTTGTTTATTATAGATGTTTACAAATTTTTTCCAAATTTTTTAGTCGTTTAAAACTTTTTTATTATATAAAATTTTTTTTCGATATTTCCGTCCGCCATATTGGATCCGCCATTTTGAATTTTCAAAATCTGATACCGATTTGTAATCAGCGACCTCGAAAACCTCTATATACAAACTTTCTACGAAATATTATGTATTGAATTACATATTTACAGTTATTTTGTGTTAGGGGTGGTTTACCCCCTTAGGGGTAATATTTATGAAAACACCGAAAGACGTCAACTAAATTTTGTTATTAAGGATGTTTAAACATTTTTTCCAATTTTTTTTAGTCGGTTTAAACATTTTTATTATAAAATTATGCCAAAAAATATATGTTTTCAACCCCTAAACAATAGGGGATGCTACCCTTACTGTTCAAATCACCATGAAATACTTGCTCTTTTTGTAAGAAATAACCTCCAATTTGTTTCATTGAAAAATATTAATTTTAAGCCGAGATATTTAAAAAAAACGCTTTTTGGGGGTTAACTTTAGGGGAGGTTTTTACCCCTTAAAAGTGAAAATTAGCCGATAAAAAAAATACGTGTCTCTTATTTTTTTATGTTCTACAACATATATGAAAATCATCAAAATCGGTGAGTTCGGGTTGGGTACCTTTCCTTGTCAGGCGCGACTAAATCGTTTGCAAATAAAAATATACGAAAACTGGCGGTAGAAAATAATCTATTAATAAACAGAAACATAAAGGGCACAGTAAAATCACCCTTAGGGACAACGCAACAGATAAACGAATTCATACTAACGCCTATTAAAATACAGGGCGTAGAAAAATTAATAGAAGCCCGCGTATTGGAAAATATGGATATAGATGTTATCCTAGGGCTAGATGCATTAAAAAACTTGGGTGTATCTATAGATTTTGAAAATTTAAACTGAGGGTTTGCATCGCGACCTTTTGAGCGCTTTTCTTTTGAAAAAGAATTCAAAAGAATCTCGCACAAAAGTGACATCTTATGCGGTTTACAGAATATAACAACCGAACAAGAAATATTGTTAAAAGAATTCCTTGACAGAGAACTCCCCAAAATACCCGAAAAACTAGGCACGACAAATGTATTAGAACACCGAATAGAAGTAAACGGTCACCCAGCAATTAAACAACGCGCCTACCCTTACTCGAGTACGGTCGAAAAAGGGTTATTTAAAGAAGTAGATAAAATGCTAGATCAAGACATAATCGAGCCGTCAAATAGCGACTGGTCATCACCGGTTATTATGGTGAAAAAACCAAATGGAACATATCGATTCTGCCTTGATTTAAGAAAAAAAGTAAACGCGGTGTCGAAAAAAGACGCATACCCGATTCCAAATATGAGCGCAATTTTAGACAAGTTACACCTAGCAAGGTATATCTCAACGATCGATTTAAGTCAAGCGTTCCTACAGGTTCCTTTAGAGAAAAATAGCCGCGAAATAACAGCGTTTGCAGTAATAAGAAAAGGTTTATATCAATTTAAACGACTACCATACGGTTTGAGCGCATCGCCAAACGTTTTCTGTCGGTTTATCGATAAAATAATCGGACCCGAAATGCAACCGCATGTATTTACGTATATTGACGACTTAATTATCGTTAGTTTAACTTTCGAGGAACATCTAACTTGGCTCAAAAAAGTTTTCGATAAACTAAAGAAGCAAACTTGGTAATGAATATCGAAAAAAGCAAATTCTGCCAGGCAGAAGTTAAATATCTGGGGTTTATCGTTAATCATGAAGGCTTCAAAATTGACGAGGAAAAAATTGCACCCATTCGTGACTATCCAGCACCGCGAAATTTAAAACAAGTACGCCGATTTATAGGAATGACTTCGTGGTATAGACGTTTCATACCGCATTTCGCGGCACTCATAACTCCGATCTCGAGTTTACTGAAAAAGTCAAAACCGTGGCACTGGGGCGAAAGCCAACAAAAATCGTTCGAAGACATTAAACAATATCTCATGGCACCTCCGATTCTGATGCGACCGGATCTAGCAGAACCGTTCACTATACAATGCGACGCCAGTTGCAGCGGATTGGGCTCGGTTTTAACGCAAGTATTAGAGGGGGAGGAACGGATAATAGCATACGCGAGTCGCACTATCACGGACGCTGCACGTAATTACCCAACGACCGAATTAGAATGTTTGAGTGTCATCTGGTCACTAGATAAATTTCAGGGGTATATCGAGGGCACAAAAATAACGGTGATTACGGATCACCATAGCTTAACGTGGCTAAAGGGACTTAAAAATCCAAAAGGGCGTCTAGCTAGGTGGGCAATGCTACTCTCAGCGTACGACGTCGAAATAATACACCGGAAGGGCGCGTTCCATCAAGTTCCTGATGCACTCTCGAGAATGTACGAGGATGCAGCAGAAACTATAGCAGCATTAGATACGAATGACGCGAATTGGTACAACACGCGCTTAAACGAAGTTTTACAAAACCCGAAAAAATACAGAAATTGGTACGTAGCTAATAATAGTTTATATTACAAAAACGAAGACTCGCTATCAGGCGCAATAAAAAAGAACGAGTCTGAGTGGAAAATAGTGGTCGCACCCCATGAAAGAGAGCGAGTGCTATTCGATGCTCACGACACACCCCAAAGCGGACACCTAGGCATTGAAAAAACACATGCTCGCATAATGCAAGAATATTTTTGGCCAGGTATATTTAGAGACGTAATCGAATACGTAAAGCATTGTGAAATATGTCAAAAAACTAAATCAGAACAATTTGCGCCTCCAGGGTATCTCGGGCAGCGGGTAATAGAACAACCGTGGAATGTCGTAGCAGCTGACATCGTAGGTCCGCTACCACGCAGTAAGAAAGGCAAGGTTTATCTATTGGTCATTCAAGATCTATTTACAAAATGGATCGAATTACGCGCATTAAGTCAAGCTAATGGGAAATTAATTAAGGAAACTTTTCACGACTTAATTATTACAAGGTGGGGATCGCCGCGCCTAATAATAACCGATAACGGAACCGAGTTTGTAAATAAAATAATTACTGAATACACAAAAGATTGCAACATCACACACTCGACCACACCACCCTATCACCCACAAGCAAACCCAGTAGAACGCGTAAATCGAGTAATTAAAGGGATGATATGCGCATATATAGAACAGGACTACAGGGAATGGGACAGACACATAGAAGATTTTAGATTTGCGGTTAACACAGCTAAACATGCCACAACACAAGTCACCCCTGCATTCCTAAGTTTTGGGCGCGAGCCACTGACACTTAACTCATTACGACGCGAGTTAGAGAATAATATAGAAATAGAAAAAGGAGATAAGGAAGGATGGTTAGAGCGACTACAGCGACTTCACGCGATTCGCGACTGGATAGTCGAAAATACCGACATTGCTCATAAACGGCAGGCAAAATACTATGATACAAAACATAGAGCAGTCACCTATAAAATAGGAGACTTAGTTCTGATAAGAAACCGCGTATTATCCGACGCTACAAAAAAGTTTTCGGCAAAACTTGCAAATAAATACAGGGGACCATATACCATCTCAAAAGAGCTCTCCCCGCTGGTATATCAGCTCACAGACAAAGATAATAAAATAATACCTAAACTAAGCGTGTGTGACCTCAAACCATACCTCCCTAACAATAAAATAAATCCCGACAGGAAGCAAGACGATTGAATTGGTTTATCTACAAGGCGAAACACCAGCTTGATCTCAATATCAGCAACACAGAAGAATTGCGAATCACCTGTGTAGCTTTAGCACAGTTAGTAGTCTAAGTCCGTGCGTTAGAATAAATATTCTCAGTTTCTGTTTACTACTTTCGGCGTATCTTTAAGTAAGTAGAGGTTAAGTTTTTGTTTATAGTAATTATTAAAAGCCCCCCTATAAAATGACAGACCCTTCCATTGACGAAGACAAACTACTACAAAGCGACGAAGAGACAGTAGAGCTTACAGACTACGCTTTAGAAATATCGCTGTCAGAAATGGCGGACGAAAAAGAGACCGCACACACAGATAAACCAATAGACGAGAAAAACCGACGAGACGAGACAAAAAAGACAACGGAGACGAACACAGATACAACAAATGACGCTGGGAACGCAGAAGAAACGGTCAAACAGACTACCACCGACGTTCCTGCCGAACATCAGGCTGTCGCAAAGACACTGGAGAACGCGGACATGTAGAGCTCCATTGTAGTGCTCCAAGAGCCCGCGGACACAGACGCAGAAGTAATAGACTATCCGGACACACTCTCGGACGCGTCGGTTACGGAGGTTGCGGAGTGCTCCTACAACGGGTCACGTGCGCGTCCTAGTGCCCCTTCACCAGCTGCCACCGCCGAGGCGGAGATGACAGAGCCGATCATCATCCTCGACTCACCGGCTGCCGCCGTTGAAGAGTCGGAGCCTGTGGCAGACTCCTCCGTGGGAGAGGGAGAGAAGTCCATGGCCGACGATGATAACATCGAGCCCATGGAACTACAGAGGTCAGACACCGGGATCATCGAGGACCAAATGTCGACCACCGAGCCCATGGAACAACACGCAACTGACACCGTGTCCGTCGAACAACAGCCGACCGAACCCATGGAGCAAGGACAATCAGACCAAGAGCTGGAGGAAAAACGAAAATCGGTGGACCTCGAGGTGCTGTATGAGCATATAAAGAAGAAACAGGACCAAACACCAGCCAAGGAACGGGGAAAAAACCGTATAATTGTTGACGCGACTCTCTTCGCTCACATACTGCAAATCGTGTCGGGAGCGAAGAAAACACCAACTACGAAGACAGACTCAGCCGTGGAGAACGCTGCAGCCCTTAGCCTGAGGCACAGCACCACCCGCTCCCAGACTTCTTCGGCCCTGTACGGTCAAGAGACTTTCCAAGGACTGAGCGCAGGGACGGCAAGGACAGTGGCCGACTTTCGATCAACGAGAATCGACGGAAGCTACACTGGACCCATGCAAATCAGGGGCCAGAACGTCATGGTTCTTCCGAAACTACCTGGCTTTTGGAACTGCGGAGGCAGAGGACACCGGTACCCGACGTGCCAACAACAGCCGCAAGTGTTCTGTCACCGCTGTGGTCTACGAGGCGTCTACGTTTTCGAGTGCCCGAAGTGCTCAGCTGGCTGGCACGCCGAAGGACCCTGGGTACCGAGGGTACAAAGTCACGTACCTCGCGATGTACGTCTCCCCAGGCCGGACCGCGAATACTAGGAGTACCCTTCTAAATGTTTGTCGTTAAGTTAATTTTTTTGGTTTATCTTATGACGTGACGAAAATACACATGACTGGACCGAATACAATCCCTCCATTCCCCTAGATGTAAGTTGAGTAGACCAGTATTAAAATAAGAGAAAAAGATTTTTTTTTTTTACTTACGTTTTTTGTTCAAGCTCTAGAGAGCGTAACGGAAAAATAACCGTTACAATATTGTTTCGCTTTTGGTCCAGTGATTTATAAGTTATGCTAGTTTATCGTAGTAGTATAAGGTGTGTAGATCAAGCATCGGAATTCAAAAAATGAATTAAACTATTAAATATCAGGTATAATGTAAAAAAGATAAAACAATGGCCAAAATTCAGAATTTCCATTTTTCAGCTACCGCAGACATACAGATTTGGGCTTCGAAGGGTACAATTATACTGATAAATATGCTTCAAACACATATAGTTTCCAGATGAAAGTGGGGTTGCAAAAAAATATTATTTAAAAAAGTTGCCTGGTTATTAATATAAAATGTGTTACTTTTTAAATTGTTAAAACAATTTTTGTTGATTATTTTCAGAAAATATATACTACAAAATGTATTTATGAAATATACATATTTAAAATGTGTATATATATATATATATATATATTTATTGTAACGAGTTGAATACCGCGGCTAACTCGGCGTAGCAGTGAGTACCGCTGCGCCGTGACGAAACAGGGTAGATTCGCGCGCGCGAGGAAAAACACGTGCGAATTCGGGAATAAAAGCGCGTGCGCGGGCTAATCCTTCAGGTGCGCGCTCAGATAGCTCTCGGCCTTCGAAAGGTAAACACAGGACTTCGCTTGCGATATCGTGTGCTGTGCTGCGTCCAGCGGATCGAATTGTACCTTGTGTGTGAGTGCGACGCGAAGTCCGGGTATTCCTGATCTCCCTGCTTAGCGGTCCAACAATGTCTAGTCCTGCAGCCTGTCTGGGATCAGGAGCGTCGGCGACGAGATCGTGAAGGTTTGTGTGACGCGCAGTGACTGTGATTGTGTGCACGAGAGTGTATATCACCCGTGCGAGGGTGATCCGGCGCACGCGACCTTCACGGCGATATAATCGTGCGAGCGTCGCGGAGAGTCGCGAAGTTGTAGGCGACTCGCGTATTATTATTGTTCTGTTAGATATGTAAACTCACGGTTTTAACGCGATAGTGAAATATAACTTAACCTTATTATTTTACGTGCTTGTTCGTTATTTCTAAACCTCGCTCGTTTACTTCCGAGTCTTGTTCCAGTCGTTTAACGCGTTATTCGTTGATTGAATTTACATCCCGTTTCATCGGCGCCCAGTTCGTAGGTTACTTAGGAAGGAACGCGTAAATATTGTAATTTTCGCGATTTTCGGCGCGAGCGAGAAAACATTGCGAATTTCAGAAGGTCGCGCGAGCGACGTAAACACGAGCATCCCCGTGTTGTTAACGTCGTGCTCAAATCAGGCGGATTCGTGCGGCGTATACGAATAATTCGAACGCAATTCACACGAGAAGTCTGTGAATAATAATCGCAGATTTTTGTTGCCAGGCCGAGAAGAAATATCTATCGATATTATCACACGACGTAGAATTAATGACTCGGAGCAGCGCAACTTGAAGCTGACGAGTCGAATAATTTTCTATTTGTTGTCGGAAAAATTTTAAAGCACTCTCGTTAGGATAGAGAGTAGCATAATTATTTTTTCGTGACGTCTCGTGTGAAAGCAGAGCGTATATGCGAAAAGTTACGCATGCGTAGACTGTATATACAAACATCGAGGCAATATGGGAATTGATGTAGTCTAAACTAACTTTATTATTATTGCTGAGTCCGCTATAATTAAACAATCACGATTATCATTCTATAAAAGGAAAAGTAAATTAGGAAAATATTAAAATTGTACTTTTGAAATATTTTCATGTTTTACTAACTTTTCCGCTTCAAAAAGCCAAAAAATATTAAGATATAAATGCACTGTCCTGGCTATTCATATACAAAGTTGCGCATTCCTAAACTGCTTGTACAAGCATGAGGGCAGTATGGAAATCGGTGTGGTCTAAACTAACTTGTTTATTACTAATTAGTCCGCTGTAGTTTTAATGTCACGAATATCATCCTTTAAAAGGAAAAGTAAATTAGGAATATATTAAAATTGTACATTTGATATATTTTCATGTTTTACCGAGTTCTCCGCATCAAAGGGTAAAAGCACACTGAGCAATAGAAGCACTGTCCTGGCTCTTAATATACAAAGTTGCGCATACGTAGACTGTATACACCAATATCGAGGCAATATACAAATCGATTTAATCTAAACTGACTTGTTTATTAATGCTTAGTCCGCTGTAGTTTTAAAGTCACGAATATCATCCTTTAAAAGGAAAAGTAAATTAGAAAAATATTAATATTGTACTTTTGAAATATTTTCATGTTTTATCGACCTCTCCGCGTCAAAGGGCGATAACAGACTGAGCTATAGAAGCATTGTCCTGGCTATTAATATACAAAGTTGCGCATAGACTGTATACACCAACATCGAAGCAATATACAAATCGATTTAATCTAAACTGACTTGTTTATTAATGCTTAGTCTGCTGTAGTTTTGCAGTCACGAATATCATCCTTTACAAGGAAAAGTAAATTAGAAA
Organism: Nasonia vitripennis; assembly: GCF_009193385.2. Taxonomy (NCBI): domain Eukaryota; kingdom Metazoa; phylum Arthropoda; class Insecta; order Hymenoptera; family Pteromalidae; genus Nasonia; species Nasonia vitripennis. The sequence continues at coordinate 2,401,412 of NW_022279590.1, forward strand.
AATATTAATATTGTACTTTTGAAATATTTTCATGTTATACCGACTTCTCCGCTTCAAAGGGCAAAAACAGATTGAGCTATAAATGCACTGTCCTGGCTATTCGTATACAAAGTTGCGCATGCGTAAACTGCTTATACAAACATCAGGGCAATATAGAAATCGGTGTAGTCTAAACTAACTTTTTTATTATTGCTGAATCCGCTATAATTAAACAATCACGAATATCATTCTTTGAAAGGAAAAGTAAATTATGAAAACATTAGAATTCTACTTTTGAAATATTTTCATGTTTTATTGACCTCTCTGTTTTAAATGGCAAAAACAGATTGAGCTATAGGAGCACTGTCCTGGCTATTCATATACAAAGTGTAGTTTTAAAGTCACGAATATCATCCTTTAAAAGGAAATGTAAATTAGAAAAATAATAAAATTATATTTTAAAAATATTTTTATGTTTTATCGACCTCTCTGTTTTAAAGAGCAAAAACAGATTGAGCTAAAATGCACTGTCCTGACTATTCATATACAAAGTTGCGCATTCCTAAACTGCTTGTACAAGCATCAGGGCAATATGGAAATCGGTGTGGTCTAAACTAACTTATTTATTAATGATTAGTCCGCTGTAGTTTTAAAGTCACGAATATTATTCTTTAAAAGGAAAAGTAAATTAGAAAAATATTAAAATTGTACTTTTGAAAGACATTCATGTTTTACCGACTTCTCCGATTCAAAGGGCAAAAATAGATTGAGCTATAAATGCACTGTTCTAGCTATTCATATACAAAGATGCGCATGCGTAGACTGCTTATACAAATATCAGGGCAATATGGAAATCGGTATAGTCTAAATTAACTTTTTTATTATTGCTTTGTCCGCTATAATTAAACAATCACGAATATCATTCTTTAAAAGCAAAAGTAAATTAGGAAAATATTAGAATTCTACTTTTGAAAGACATTCATGTTTTACCGACTTCTCCGCTTCAAAGGGCAAAAACAGACTGAGCTATAAATGCACTGTTCTAGCTATAAAGTCACGAGTTCATACAAAGTTGCGCATGCGTAGACTGTATATACAAACATCGGGGCAATATAAAAATCTCAGTAGTTTAAACTAACTTCATTATTATTATTATATTTTTATGTATTATCGACCTCTCTGTTTTAAAGGGCAAAAACAGACTGAGCTATAAATGCACTGTCCCGGCTATTCATATACAAAGTTGCGCATGCGTAAACTGCTTGTACAAATATCAGGGCAATATGGAAATCGGTGCAGTCTAAACTAACTTGTTTATTAATGATTAGTCCGCTGTAGTTTTAAAGTCACGAATATCATACTTTAAAAGGAAAAGTAAATTAGGAATATATAAATATTGTACTTTTGAAATATTTTCATGTTTTACCGACTTCTCCGCTTCAAAGGGCAAAAACAGACTGAGCTATAAATGCACTGTTCTAGCTATTCATATACAAAGTTGCGCATGCGTAGACTGTATATACAAACATCGGGGCAATATAAAAATCTCAGTAGTTTAAACTAACTTCATTATTATTGCTGAGCCGCTATAATTAAACAATCACGAATATCATTCTTTAAACGGAAAAATAAATTAGAAATATATTAAAATTGTACTTTTGATATATTTTCATGTTATACCGACTTCTCCGCTTCAAAGGGCAAAAACAGATTGAGCTATAAATGCACTGTCCTGGCTATTCGTATACAAAGTTGCGCATGCGTAAACTGCTTATACAAACATCAGGGCAATATAGAAATCGGTGTAGTCTAAACTAACTTTTTTATTATTGCTGAATCCGCTATAATTACACAATCATGAATATCATTCTTTAATGAAAAGTAAATTAGGAAAATATTAAAATTGTACTTTTGAAATATTTTCATGTTTTATCGACCTCTCCGCTTCAAAGGGCAAAAACAGACTGAGCTATAAATGCACTGTCCTGGCGATTCATATACAAAAATGCGCATGCGTAGACTGTATATACAAACATCGGGGCAATACAAAAATCGGTTTAGGCTAAACTAACTTTTTTATTATTGCTGAGTCCGCTATAATTAAACAATCACGAATATCATTCTTTAATGAAAAGTAAATTAGAAAAATATTAATATTGTACTTTTGAAATATTTTCATGTTTTACCGAGTTCTGCGCATCAAACGGTAAAAGCAAACTGAGCAATAGAAGCACTGTCCTGGCTCTTAATATACAAAGTTGCGCATACGTAGACTGTATACACCAATATCGAGGCAATATACAAATCGATTTAATCTAAACTGACTTGTTTATTAATACTTAGTCCGCTGTAGTTTTAAAGTCACGAATATCATCCTTTAAAAGGAAAAGTAAATTAGAAAAATATTAATATTGTACTTTTGAAATATTTTCATGTTTTATCGACCTCTCCGCGTCAAAGGGCGATAACAGACTGAGCTATAGAAGCATTGTCCTGGCTATTAATATACAAAGTTGCGCATAGACTGTATACACCAACATCGAAGCAATATACAAATCGATTTAATCTAAACTGACTTGTTTATTAATGCTTAGTCTGCTGTAGTTTTGCAGTCACGAATATCATCCTTTAAAAGGAAAAGTAAATTAGAAAAATATTAATATTGTACTTTTGAAATATTTTCATGTTTTATCGACCTCTCCGCTTCAAAGGGCAAAAACAGACTGAGCTATAAATGCACTGTCCTGGCGATTCATATACAAAAATGCGCATGCGTAGACTGTATATACAAACATCAGGGCAATATAGAAATCGGTGTAGTCTAAACTAACTTTTTTATTATTGCTGAATCCGCTATAATTACACAATCACGAATATCATTCTTTAATGAAAAGTAAATTAGGAAAATATTATAATTGTACTTTTGAAATATTTTCATGTTTTATCGACCTCTCCGCTTCAAAGGGCAAAAACAGACTGAGCTATAAATGCACTGTCCTGGCGATTCATATACAAAAATGCGCATGCGTAGACTGTATATACAAACATCGGGGCAATACAAAAATCGGTTTAGGCTAAACTAACTTTTTTATTATTGCTGAGTCCGCTATAATTAAACAATCACGAATATCATTCTTTGAAAGGAAAAGTAAATTATGAAAACATTAGAATTCTACTTTTGAAATATTTTCATGTTTTATTGACCTCTCTGTTTTAAAGGGCAAAAACAGATTGAGCTATAGGAGCACTGTCCTGGCTATTCATATACAAAGTGTAGTTTTAATGTCACGAATATCATCCTTTAAAAGGAAATGTAAATTAGAAAAATAATAAAATTATATTTTAAAAATATTTTTATGTTTTATCGACCTCTCTGTTTTAAAGAGCAAAAACAGATTGAGCTAAAATGCACTGTCCTGACTATTCATATACAAAGTTGCGCATTCCTAAACTGCTTGTACAAGCATCAGGGCAATATGGAAATCGGTGTGGTCTAAACTAACTTATTTATTAATGATTAGTCCGCTGTAGTTTTAAAGTCACGAATATTATTCTTTAAAAGGAAAAGTAAATTAGAAAAATATTAAAATTGTACTTTTGAAAGACATTCATGTTTTACCGACTTCTCCGATTCAAAGGGCAAAAATAGATTGAGCTATAAATGCACTGTTCTAGCTATTCATATACAAAGATGCGCATGCGTAGACTGCTTATACAAATATCAGGGCAATATGGAAATCGGTATAGTCTAAATTAACTTTTTTATTATTGCTTTGTCCGCTATAATTAATCAATCACGAATATCATTCTTTAAAAGGAAAAGTAAATTAGGAAAATATTAGAATTCTACTTTTGAAAGACATTCATGTTTTACCGACTTCTCCGCTTCAAAGGGCAAATACAGACTGAGCTATAAATGCACTGTTCTAGCTATTCATATACAAAAATGCGCATGCGTAGACTGTATATACAAACATCGGGGCAATATATAAATCTCAGTAGTTTAAACTAACTTCATTATTATTGCTGAGCCGCTATAATTAAACAATCACGAATATCATTCTTTAAACGGAAAAATAAATTAGAAATATATTAAAATTGTACTTTTGAAATATTTTCATGTTTTATTGACCTCTCTGTTTTAAAGGGCAAAAACAGATTGAGCTATAGGAGCACTGTCCTGGCTATTCATATACAAAGTGTAGTTTTAAAGTCACGAATATCATCCTTTAAAAGGAAATGTAAATTAGAAAAATAATAAAATTATATTTTAAAAATATTTTCATGTTTTATCGACCTCTCCGCGTCAAAGGGCGATAACAGACTGAGCTATAGAAGCATTGTCCTGGCTATTAATATACAAAGTTGCGCATAGACTGTATACACCAACATCGAAGCAATATACAAATCGATTTAATCTAAACTGACTTGTTTATTAATGCTTAGTCTGCTGTAGTTTTGCAGTCACGAATATCATCCTTTAAAAGGAAAAGTAAATTAGAAAAATATTAATATTGTACTTTTGAAATATTTTCATGTTATACCGACTTCTCCGCTTCAAAGAGCAAAAACAGATTGAGCTATAAATGCACTGTCCTGGCTATTCGTATACAAATCTGCGCATGCGTAAACTGCTTATACAAACATCAGGGCAATATAGAAATCGGTGTAGTCTAAACTAACTTTTTTATTATTGCTGAATCCGCTATAATTAAACAATCACGAATATCATTCTTTGAAAGGAAAAGTAAATTATGAAAACATTAGAATTCTACTTTTGAAATATTTTCATGTTTTATTGACCTCTCTGTTTTAAAGGGCAAAAACAGATTGAGCTATAGGAGCACTGTCCTGGCTATTCATATACAAAGTGTAGTTTTAATGTCACGAATATCATCCTTTAAAAGGAAATGTAAATTAGAAAAATAATAAAATTATATTTTAAAAATATTTTTATGTTTTATCGACCTCTCTGTTTTAAAGAGCAAAAACAGATTGAGCTAAAATGCACTGTCCTGACTATTCATATACAAAGTTGCGCATTCCTAAACTGCTTGTACAAGCATCAGGGCAATATGGAAATCGGTGTGGTCTAAACTAACTTATTTATTAATGATTAGTCCGCTGTAGTTTTATAGTCACGAATATTATTCTTTAAAAGGAAAAGTAAATTAGAAAAATATTAAAATTGTACTTTTGAAGGACATTCATGTTTTACCGACTTCTCCGATTCAAAGGGCAAAAATAGATTGAGCTATAAATGCACTGTTCTAGCTATTCATATACAAAGATGCGCATGCGTAGACTGCTTATACAAATATCAGGGCAATATGGAAATCGGTATAGTCTAAATTAACTTTTTTATTATTGCTTTGTCCGCTATAATTAAACAATCACGAATATCATTCTTTAAAAGGAAAAGTAAATTAGGAAAATATTAGAATTCTACTTTTGAAAGACATTCATCTTTTACCGACTTCTCCGCTTCAAAGGGCAAAAACAGACTGAGCTATAAATGCACTGTTCTAGCTATTCATATACAAAGTTGCGCATGCGTAGACTGTATATACAAACATCGGGGCAATATAAAAATCTCAGTAGTTTAAACTAACTTCATTATTATTGCTGAGGCGCTATAATTAAACAATCACGAATATCATTCTTTAAACGGAAAAATAAATTAGAAATATATTAAAATTGTACTTTTGAAATATTTTCATGTTTTATTGACCTCTCTGTTTTAAAGGGCAAAAACAGATTGAGCTATAGGAGCACTGTCCTGGCTATTCATATACAAAGTGTAGTTTTAAAGTCACGAATATCATCCTTTAAAAGGAAATGTAAATTAGAAAAATAATAAAATTATATTTTAAAAATATTTTTATGTATTATCGACCTCTCTGTTTTAAAGGGCACAAACAGATTGAGCTATAAATGCACTGTCCTGACTATTCATATACAAAGTTGCGCATGCGTAAAATACTCATACGAACATCAGGTCAATATAAAAATCGGTGTGTTCTAAACTAACTTATTTATTAATGATTAGTCCGCTGTAGTTTTAAAGTCACGAATATTATTCTTTAAAAGGAAAAGTAAATTAGGAAAATATTAAAATTGTACTTTTGAAATATTTTCATGTTTTATCGACCTCTCCGCGTCAAAGGGCGATAACAGACTGAGCTATAGAAGCATTGTCCTGGCTATTAATATACAAAGTTGCGCATAGACTATATACACCAACATCGAAGCAATATACAAATCGATTTAATCTAAACTGACTTGTTTATTAATGCTTAGTCTGCTGTAGTTTTGCATTCACGAATATCATCCTTTAAAAGGAAAAGTAAATTAGAAAAATATTAATATTGTACTTTTGAAATATTTTCATGTTTTATCGACCTCTCCGCTTCAAAGGGCAAAAACATACTGAGCTATAAATGCACTGTCCTGGCGATTCATATACAAAAATGCGCATGCGTAGACTGTATATACAAACATCGGGGCAATACAAAAATCGGTTTAGGCTAAACTAACTTTTTTATTATTGCTGAGTCCGCTATAATTAAACAATCACGAATATCATTCTTTGAATGAAAAGTAAATTAGAAAAATATTAATATTGTACTTTTGAAATATTTTTATGTTTTACCGAGTTCTCCGCATCAAAGGGTAAAAGCAAACTGAGCAATAGAAGCACTGTCCTGGCTCTTAATATACAAAGTTGCGCATACGTAGACTGTATACACCAATATCGAGGCAATATACAAATCGATTTAATCTAAACTGACTTGTTTATTAATGCTTAGTCCGCTGTAGTTTTAAAGTCACGAATATCATCCTTTAAAAGGAAAAGTAAATTAGAAAAATATTAATATTGTGCTTTTGAAATATTTTCATGTTTTATCGACCTCTCCAAGTCAAAGGGCGATAACAGACTGAGCTATAGAAGCATTGTCCTGGCTATTAATATACAAAGTTGCGCATAGACTGTATACACCAACATCGAAGCAATATACAAATCGATTTAATCTAAACTGACTTGTTTATTAATGCTTAGTCTGCTGTAGTTTTGCATTCACGAATATCATCCTTTAAAAGGAAATGTAAATTAGAAAAATATTAATATTGTACTTTTGAAATATTTTCATGTTATACCGACTTCTCCGCTTCAAAGAGCAAAAACAGACTGAGCTATAAATGCACTGTCCTGGCGATTCATATACAAAAATGCGCATGCGTAGACTGTATATACAAACATCGGGGCAATACAAAAATCGGTTTAGGCTAAACTAACTTTTTTATTATTGCTGAGTCCGCTATAATTAAACAATCACGAATATCATTCTTTAATGAAAAGTAAATTAGAAAAATATTAATATTGTACTTTTGAAATATTTTCATGTTTTACCGAGTTCTCCGCATCAAAGGGTAAAAGCAAACTGAGCAATAGCAGCACTGTCCTGGCTCTTAATATACAAAGTTGCGCATACGTAGACTGTATACACCAATATCGAGGCAATATACAAATCGATTTAATCTAAACTGACTTGTTTATTAATGCTTAGTCCGCTGTAGTTTTAAAGTCACGAATATCATCCTTTAAAAGGAAAAGTAAATTAGAAAAATATTAATATTGTACTTTTGAAATATTTTCATGTTTTATCGACCTCTCCGCGTCAAAGGGCGATAACAGACTGAGCTATAGAAGCATTGTCCTGGCTATTAATATACAAAGTTGCGCATAGACTGTATACACCAACATCGAAGCAATATACAAATCGATTTAATCTAAACTGACTTGTTTATTAATGCTTAGTCTGCTGTAGTTTTGCAGTCACGAATATCATCCTTTAAAAGGAAAAGTAAATTAGAAAAATATTAATATTGTACTTTTGAAATATTTTCATGTTATACCGACTTCTCCGCTTCAAAGAGCAAAAACAGATTGAGCTATAAATGCACTGTCCTGGCTATTCGTATACAAATCTGCGCATGCGTAAACTGCTTATACAAACATCAGGGCAATATAGAAATCGGTGTAGTCTAAACTAACTTTTTTATTATTGCTGAATCCGCTATAATTAAACAATCACGAATATCATTCTTTGAAAGGAAAAGTAAATTATGAAAACATTAGAATTCTACTTTTGAAATATTTTCATGTTTTATTGACCTCTCTGTTTTAAAGGGCAAAAACAGATTGAGCTATAGGAGCACTGTCCTGGCTATTCATATACAAAGTGTAGTTTTAATGTCACGAATATCATCCTTTAAAAGGAAATGTAAATTAGAAAAATAATAAAATTATATTTTAAAAATATTTTTATGTTTTATCGACCTCTCTGTTTTAAAGAGCAAAAACAGATTGAGCTAAAATGCACTGTCCTGACTATTCATATACAAAGTTGCGCATTCCTAAACTGCTTGTACAAGCATCAGGGCAATATGGAAATCGGTGTGGTCTAAACTAACTTATTTATTAATGATTAGTCCGCTGTAGTTTTATAGTCACGAATATTATTCTTTAAAAGGAAAAGTAAATTAGAAAAATATTAAAACTGTACTTTTGAAAGACATTCATGTTTTACCGACTTCTCCGATTCAAAGGGCAAAAATAGATTGAGCTATAAATGCACTGTTCTAGCTATTCATATACAAAGATGCGCATGCGTAGACTGCTTATACAAATATCAGGGCAATATGGAAATCGGTATAGTCTAAATTAACTTTTTTATTATTGCTTTGTCCGCTATAATTAAACAATCACGAATATCATTCTTTAAAAGGAAAAGTAAATTAGGAAAATATTAGAATTCTACTTTTGAAAGACATTCATCTTTTACCGACTTCTCCGCTTCAAAGGGCAAAAACAGACTGAGCTATAAATGCACTGTTCTAGCTATTCATATACAAAAATGCGCATGCGTAGACTGTATATACAAACATCGGGGCAATACAAAAATCGGTTTAGGCTAAACTAACTTTTTTATTATTGCTGAGTCCGCTATAATTAAACAATCACGAATATCATTCTTTAATGAAAAGTAAATTAGAAAAATATTAATATTGTACTTTTGAAATATTTTCATGTTTTACCGAGTTCTCCGCATCAAAGGGTAAATGCAAACTGAGCAATAGAAGCACTGTCCTGGCTCTTAATATACAAAGTTGCGCATACGTAGACTGTATACACCAATATCGAGGCAATATACAAATCGATTTAATCTAAACTGACTTGTTTATTAGTGCTTAGTCCGCTGTAGTTTTAAAGTCACGAATATCATCCTTTAAAAGGAAAAGTAAATTAGAAAAATATTAATATTGTACTTTTGAAATATTTTCATGTTTTATCGACCTCTCCGCGTCAAAGGGCGATAACAGACTGAGCTATAGAAGCATTGTCCTGGCTATTAATATACAAAGTTGCGCATAGACTGTATACACCAACATCGAAGCAATATACAAATCGATTTAATCTAAACTGACTTGTTTATTAATGCTTAGTCTGCTGTAGTTTTGCAGTCACGAATATCATCCTTTAAAAGGAAAAGTAAATTAGAAAAATATTAATATTGTACTTTTGAAATATTTTCATGTTATACCGACTTCTCCGCTTCAAAGGGCAAAAACAGATTGAGCTATAAATGCACTGTCCTGGCTATTCGTATACAAAGTTGCGCATGCGTAAACTGCTTATACAAACATCAGGGCAATATAGAAATCGGTGTAGTCTAAACTAACTTTTTTATTATTGCTGAATCCTAGGAGCACTGTCCAAAGTGTAGTTTTAAAGTCACGAATATCATCCTTTAAAAGGAAATGTAAATTAGAAAAATAATAAAATTATATTTTAAAAATATTTTTATGTATTATCGACCTCTCAGTTTTAAAGGGCACAAACAGATTGAGCTATAAATGCACTGTCCTGGCTATTCGTATACAAAGTTGCGCATGCGTAAATATAAAAATCTCAGTAGTTTAAACTAACTTCATAATTATTGCTGAGCCGCTATAATTAAACAATCACGAATATCATTCTTTAAACGGAAAAATAAATTAGAAATATATTAAAATTGTACTTTTGAAATATTTTCATGTTTTATAGACCTCTCTGTTTTAAAGGGCAAAAACAGATTGAGCTATAGGAGCACTGTCCTGGCTATTCATATACAAAGTGTAGTTTTAAAGTCACGAATATCATCCTTTAAAAGGCAATGTAAATCAGAAAAATAATAAAATTATATTTTAAAAATATTTTTATGTATTATCGACCTCAATGTTTTAAAGGGCAAAAACAGATTGAGCTATAAATGCACTGTTCTAGCTTTTCATATACAAAGATGCGTAGACTGTATATACAAACATCAGGGCAATATAAAAATCTGTGTAGTCTAAACTAACTTCTTTATTATTGCTGAGCCCACTATAATTAAACAATCACGAATATCATTCTTTAATGAAAAGTAAATTAGGAAAATATTAAAATTGTACTTTTGAAATATTTTCATGTTTTACCGACTTCTCCGCTTCAAAGGGCAAAAACAGACTGGGCTATAAATGCACTGTCCTGGCGATTCATATACAAAAATGCGCATGCGTAGACTGTATATACAAACATCGGGGCAATACAAAAATCGGTTTAGGCTAAACTAACTTTTTTATTATTGCTGAGTCCGCTATAATTAAACAATCACGAATATAATTCTTTAAAATTAAAAGTTAATTAGGAAAATATTAGAATTCTACTTTTGAAATATTTTCATGTTTTACCGACTTCTCCGCTTCAAAGGGCAAAAACAGACTGAGCTATAAATGCACTGTTCTAGCTATTCATATACAAAGTTGCGCATGCGTAGACTGTATATACAAACATCGGGGCAATATAAAAATCTGTGTAGTCTAAACTAACTTCATTATTATTGCTGAGTCCGCTATAATTAAACAATCATGAATATAATTCTTTAAAAGGAAAAGTTAATTAGGAAAATATTAGAATTCTACTTTTGAAATATTTTCATGTTTTACCGACTTCTCCGCTTCGAAGGGCAAAAACAGACTGAGCTATAAATGCACTGTTCTAGCTATTCATATACAAAGATGCGCATGCGTAGACTGTATATACAAACATCAGGGCAATATAAAAATCTGTGTAGTCTAAACTAACTTCATTATTATTGCTGAGCCGCTATAATTAAACAATCACGAATATCATTCTTTGAAAGGAAAAGTAAATTATGAAAACATTAGAATTCTGCTTTTGAAATATTTTCATGTTTTATTGACCTCTCTGTTTTAAAGGGCAAAAACAGATTGAGCTATAGGAGCACTGTCCTGGCTATTCATATACAAAGTGTAGTTTTAATGTCACGAATATCATCCTTTAAAAGGAAATGTAAATTAGAAAAATAATAAAATTATATTTTAAAAATATTTTTATGTTTTATCGACCTCTCTGTTTTAAAGAGCAAAAACAGATTGAGCTAAAATGCACTGTCCTGACTATTCATATACAAAGTTGCGCATTCCTAAACTGCTTGTACAAGCATCAGGGCAATATGGAAATCGGTGTGGTCTAAACTAACTTATTTATTAATGATTAGTCCGCTGTAGTTTTAAAGTCACGAATATTATTCTTTAAAAGGAAAAGTAAATTAGAAAAATATTAAAATTGTACTTTTGAAATATTTTCATGTTTTATCGACCTCTCCGCTTCAAAGGGCAAAAACAGACTGAGCTATAAATGCACTGTCCTGGCGATTCATATACAAAAATGCGCATGCGTAGACTGTATATACAAACATCAGGGCAATATAGAAATCGGTGTAGTCTAAACTAAATTTTTTATTATTGCTGAATCCGCTATAATTAAACAATCACGAATATCATTCTTTGAAAGGAAAAGTAAATTATGAAAACATTAGAATTCTACTTTTGAAATATTTTCATGTTTTATTGACCTCTCTGTTTTAAAGGGCAAAAACAGATTGAGCTATAGGAGCACTGTCCTGGCTATTCATATACCAAGTGTAGTTTTAAAGTCACGAATATCATCCTTTAAAAGGAAATGTAAATTAGAAAAATAATAAAATTATATTTTAAAAATATTTTTATGTTTTATCGACCTCTCTGTTTTAAAGAGCAAAAACAGATTGAGCTAAAATGCACTGTCCTGACTATTCATATACAAAGTTGCGCATTCCTAAACTGCTTGTACAAGCATCAGGGCAATATGGAAATCGGTGTGGTCTAAACTAACTTATTTATTAATGATTAGTCCGCTGTAGTTTTAAAGTCACGAATATTATTCTTTAAAAGGAAAAGTAAATTAGAAAAATATTAAAATTGTACTTTTGAAAGACATTCATGTTTTACCGACTTCTCCGATTCAAAGGGCAAAAATAGATTGAGCTATAAATGCACTGTTCTAGCTATTCATATACAAAGATGCGCATGCGTAGACTGCTTATACAAATATCAGGGCAATATGGAAATCGGTGTGGTCTAAACTAACTTATTTATTAATGATTAGTCCGCTGTAGTTTTAAAGTCACGAATATTATTCTTTAAAAGGAAAAGTAAATTAGGAAAATATTAAAATTGTACTTTTGAAATATTTTCATGTTTTATCGACCTCTCCGCTTCAAAGGGCAAAAACAGACTGAGCTATAAATGCACTGTCCTGGCGATTCATATACAAAAATGCGCATGCGTAGACTGTATATACAAACATCGGGGCAATATAAAAATCTGTGTAGTCTAAACTAACTTCATTATTATTGCTGAGTCCGCTATAATTAAACAATCATGAATATAATTCTTTAAAAGGAAAAGTTAATTAGGAAAATATTAGAATTCTACTTTTGAAATATTTTCATGTTTTACCGACTTCTCCGCTTCGAAGGGCAAAAACAGACTGAGCTATAAATGCACTGTTCTAGCTATTCATATACAAAGATGCGCATGCGTAGACTGTATATACAAACATCAGGGCAATATAAAAATCTGTGTAGTCTAAACTAACTTCATTATTATTGCTGAGCCGCTATAATTAAACAATCACGAATATCATTCTTTGAAAGGAAAAGTAAATTATGAAAACATTAGAATTCTGCTTTTGAAATATTTTCATGTTTTATTGACCTCTCTGTCTTAAAGGGCAAAAACAGATTGAGCTATAGGAGCACTGTCCTGGCTATTCATATACAAAGTGTAGTTTTAATGTCACGAATATCATCCTTTAAAAGGAAATGTAAATTAGAAAAATAATAAAATTATATTTTAAAAATATTTTTATGTTTTATCGACCTCTCTGTTTTAAAGAGCAAAAACAGATTGAGCTAAAATGCACTGTCCTGACTATTCATATACAAAGTTGCGCATTCCTAAACTGCTTGTACAAGCATCAGGGCAATATGGAAATCGGTGTGGTCTAAACTAACTTATTTATTAATGATTAGTCCGCTGTAGTTTTAAAGTCACGAATATTATTCTTTAAAAGGAAAAGTAAATTAGAAAAATATTAAAATTGTACTTTTGAAATATTTTCATGTTTTATCGACCTCTCCGCTTCAAAGGGCAAAAACAGACTGAGCTATAAATGCACTGTCCTGGCGATTCATATACAAAAATGCGCATGCGTAGACTGTATATACAAACATCAGGGCAATATAGAAATCGGTGTAGTCTAAACTAAATTTTTTATTATTGCTGAATCCGCTATAATTAAACAATCACGAATATCATTCTTTGAAAGGAAAAGTAAATTATGAAAACATTAGAATTCTACTTTTGAAATATTTTCATGTTTTATTGACCTCTCTGTTTTAAAGGGCAAAAACAGATTGAGCTATAGGAGCACTGTCCTGGCTATTCATATACCAAGTGTAGTTTTAAAGTCACGAATATCATCCTTTAAAAGGAAATGTAAATTAGAAAAATAATAAAATTATATTTTAAAAATATTTTTATGTTTTATCGACCTCTCTGTTTTAAAGAGCAAAAACAGATTGAGCTAAAATGCACTGTCCTGACTATTCATATACAAAGTTGCGCATTCCTAAACTGCTTGTACAAGCATCAGGGCAATATGGAAATCGGTGTGGTCTAAACTAACTTATTTATTAATGATTAGTCCGCTGTAGTTTTAAAGTCACGAATATTATTCTTTAAAAGGAAAAGTAAATTAGAAAAATATTAAAATTGTACTTTTGAAAGACATTCATGTTTTACCGACTTCTCCGATTCAAAGGGCAAAAATAGATTGAGCTATAAATGCACTGTTCTAGCTATTCATATACAAAGATGCGCATGTGTAGACTGCTTATACAAATATCAGGGCAATATGGAAATCGGTATAGTCTAAATTAACTTTTTTATTATTGCTTTGTCCGCTATAATTAAACAATCACGAATATCATTCTTTAAAAGGAAAAGTAAATTAGGAAAATATTAGAATTCTACTTTTGAAAGACATTCATGTTTTACCGACTTCTCCGCTTCAAAGGGCAAAAACAGACTGAGCTATAAATGCACTGTTCTAGCTATTCATATAGAAAGTTGCGCATGCGTAGACTGTATATACAAACATCGGGGCAATATAAAAATCTCAGTAGTTTAAACTAACTTCATTATTATTGCTGAGCCGCTATAATTAAACAATCACGAATATCATTCTTTAAACGGAAAAATAAATTAGAAATATATTAAAATTGTACTTTTGAAATATTTTCATGTTTTATTGACCTCTCTGTTTTAAAGGGCAAAAACAGATTGAGCTATAGGAGCACTGTCCTGGCTATTCATATACAAAGTGTAGTTTTAAAGTCACGAATATCATCCTTTAAAAGGAAATGTAAATTAGAAAAATAATAAAATTATATTTTAAAAATATTTTTATGTATTATCGACCTCTCTGTTTTAAAGGGCACAAACAGATTGAGCTATAAATGCACTGTCCTGACTATTCATATACAAAGTTGCGCATGCGTAAAATACTCATACGAACATCAGGTCAATATAAAAATCGGTGTGGTCTAAACTAACTTATTTATTAATGATTAGTCCGCTGTAGTTTTAAAGTCACGAATATTATTCTTTAAAAGGAAAAGTAAATTAGGAAAATATTAAAATTGTACTTTTGAAATATTTTCATGTTTTATCGACCTCTCCGCTTCAAAGGGCAAAAACATACTGAGCTATAAATGCACTGTCCTGGCGATTCATATACAAAAATGCGCATGCGTAGACTGTATATACAAACATCAGGGCAATATAGAAATCGGTGTAGTCTAAACTAACTTTTTTATTATTGCTGAATCCGCTATAATTACACAATCACGAATATCATTCTTTAATGAAAAGTAAAGTAGGAAAATATTATAATTGTACTTTTGAAATATTTTCATGTTTTATCGACCTCTCCGCTTCAAAGCGCAAAAACAGACTGAGCTATAAATGCACTGTCCTGGCGATTCATATACAAAAATGCGCATGCGTAGACTGTATATACAAACATCGGGGCAATACAAAAATCGGTTTAGGCTAAACTAACTTTTTTATTATTGCTGAGTCCGCTATAATTAAACAATCACGAATATCATTCTTTAATGAAAAGTAAAGTAGGAAAATATTATAATTGTACTTTTGAAATATTTTCATGTTTTATCGACCTCTCCGCTTCAAAGCGCAAAAACAGACTGAGCTATAAATGCACTGTCCTGGCGATTCATATACAAAAATGCGCATGCGTAGACTGTATATACAAACATCGGGGCAATACAAAAATCGGTTTAGGCTAAACTAACTTTTTTATTATTGCTGAGTCCGCTATAATTAAACAATCACGAATATCATTCTTTACTGAAAAGTAAATTAGAAAAATATTAATATTGTACTTTTGAAATATTTTCATGTTTTATCGACGTCTCCGCGTCAAAGGGCGATAACAGACTGAGCTATAGAAGCATTGTCCTGGCTATTAATATACAAAGTTGCGCATAGACTGTATACACCAACATCGAAGCAATATACAAATCGATTTAATCTAAACTGACTTGTTTATTAATGCTTAGTCTGCTGTAGTTTTGCAGTCACGAATATCATCCTTTAAAAGGAAAAGTAAATTAGAAAAATATTAATATTGTACTTTTGAAATATTTTCATGTTATACCGACTTCTCCGCTTCAAAGGGCAAAAACAGATTGAGCTATAAATGCACTGTCCTGGCTATTCGTATACAAAGTTGCGCATGCGTAAACTGCTTATACAAACATCAGGGCAATATAGAAATCGGTGTAGTCTAAACTAACTTTTTTATTATTGCTGAATCCGCTATAATTAAACAATCACGAATATCATTCTTTGAAAGGAAAAGTAAATTATGAAAACATTAGAATTCTACTTTTGAAATATTTTCATGTTTTATTGACCTCTCTGTTTTAAAGGGCAAAAACAGATTGAGCTATAGGAGCACTGTCCTGGCTATTCATATACAAAGTGTAGTTTTAAAGTCACGAATATCATCCTTTAAAAGGAAATGTAAATTAGAAAAATAATAAAATTATATTTTAAAAATATTTTTATGTTTTATCGACCTCTCTATTTTAAAGAGCAAAAACAGATTGAGCTAAAATGCACTGTCCTGACTATTCATATACAAAGTTGCGCATTCCTAAACTGCTTGTACAAGCATCAGGGCAATATGGAAATCGGTGTGGTCTAAACTAACTTAATTATTAATGATTAGTCCGCTGTAGTTTTAAAGTCACGAATATTATTCTTTAAAAGGAAAAGTAAATTAGAAAAATATTAAAATTGTACTTTTGAAAGACATTCATGTTTTACCGACTTCTCCGATTCAAAGGGCAAAAATAGATTGAGCTATAAATGCACTGTTCTAGCTATTCATATACAAAGATGCGCATGCGTAGACTGCTTATACAAATATCAGGGCAATATGGAAATCGGTATAGACTAAATTAACTTTTTTATTATTGCTTTGTCCGCTATAATTAAACAATCACGAATATCATTCTTTGAAAGGAAAAGTAAATTATGAAAACATTAGAATTCTACTTTTGAAATATTTTCATGTTTTATTGACCTCTCTGTTTTAAAGGGCAAAAACAGATTGAGCTATAGGAGCACTGTCCTGGCTATTCATATACAAAGTGTAGTTTTAAAGTCACGAATATCATCCTTTAAAAGGAAATGTAAATTAGAAAAATAATAAAATTATATTTTAAAAATATTTTTATGTTTTATCGACCTCTCTGTTTTAAAGAGCAAAAACAGATTGAGCTAAAATGCACTGTCCTGACTATTCATATACAAAGTTGCGCATTCCTAAACTGCTTGTACAAGCATCAGGGCAATATGGAAATCGGTGTGGTCTAAACTAACTTAATTATTAATGATTAGTCCGCTGTAGTTTTAAAGTCACGAATATTATTCTTTAAAAGGAAAAGTAAATTAGAAAAATATTAAAATTGTACTTTTGAAAGACATTCATGTTTTACCGACTTCTCCGATTCAAAGGGCAAAAATAGATTGAGCTATAAATGCACTGTTCTAGCTATTCATATACAAAGATGCGCATGCGTAGACTGCTTATACAAATATCAGGGCAATATGGAAATCGGTATAGACTAAATTAACTTTTTTATTATTGCTTTGTCCGCTATAATTAAACAATCACGAATATCATTCTTTAAAAGGAAAAGTAAATTAGGAAAATATTAGAATTCTACTTTTGAAAGACATTCATGTTTTACCGACTTCTCCGCTTCAAAGGGCAAAAACAGACTGAGCTATAAATGCACTGTTCTAGCTATTCATATAGAAAGTTGCGCATGCGTAGACTGTATATACAAACATCGGGGCAATATAAAAATCTCAGTAGTTTAAACTAACTTCATAATTATTGCTGAGCCGCTATAATTAAACAATCACGAATATCATTCTTTAAACGGAAAAATAAATTAGAAATATATTAAAATTGTACTTTTGAAATATTTTCATGTTTTATAGACCTCTCTGTTTTAAAGGGCAATAACAGATTGAGCTATAGGAGCACTGTCCTGGCTATTCATATACAAAGTGTAGTTTTAAAGTCACGAATATCATCCTTTAAAAGGAAATGTAAATTAGAAAAATAATAAAATTATATTTTAAAAATATTTTTATGTATTATCGACCTCTCAGTTTTAAAGGGCACAAACAGATTGAGCTATAAATGCACTGTCCTGACTATTCATATACAAAGTTGCGCATGCGTAAAATACTTATACGGACATCAGGTCAATATAAAAATCGGTGTTATCTGAACTAACTCGTTTATTAATGCTTAGTCCGCTGTAGTTTTAATGTCACAAATATCATCCTTTAAAAGGAAAAGTAAATTAGGAATATATTAAAATTGTACTTTTGAAATATTTTCATGTTTTACCGACTTCTCCGCATCAAAGGGTAAAAGCAAACTGAGCAATAGAAGCACTGTCCTGGCTATTTATATACAAAGTTGGGCATGCGTCAAATGCTTGACCTCTCTGTTTTAAAGGGCAAAAATAGATTGAGCTTTAGGAGCACTGTCCTGGCTATTCATATACAAAGTGTAGTTTTAAAGTCACGCATATTATTCTTTAATAGGAAAAGTAAATTAGGAAAATATTAGAATTCTACTTTTGAAATATTTTCATGTTTTACCGACTTCGCCGCTTCAAAGGGCAAAAACAGACTGAGCTATAAATGAACTGTCCTGCCTATTCATATAGAAAGTTGCGAATTCGTAAACTGCTTGTACAAACATCAGGGCAATATGGAAATCGGTGTAGTCTAAACTAACTTTTTTATTATTGCTGAGTCCGCTATAATTAAACAATCACGAATATAATTCTTTAAAAGGAAAAGTTAATTAGGAAAATATTAGAATTCTACTTTTCAAATATTTTCATGTTTTACCGACTTCTCCGCTTCAAAGGGCAAAAACAGACTGAGCTATAAATGCACTGTTCTAGCTATTCATATACAAAGTTGCGCATGCGTAGACTGTATATACAAACATCGGGGCAATATAAAAATCTCAGTAGTTTAAACTAACTTCATTATTATTGCTGAGCCGCTATAATTAAACAATCACGAATATCATTCTTTAAACGGAAAAATAAATTAGAAAAATATTAAAATTGTACTTTAGAAATATTTTCATGTTTTATTGACCTCTCTGTTTTAAAGGGCAAAAACAGATTGAGCTATACGAGCACTGTCCTGGCTATTCATATACAAAGTGTAGTTTTAAAGTCACGAATATCATACTTTAAAAGGAAATGTAAATTAGAAAAATAATAAAATTATATTTTAAAAATATTTTTATGTATTATCGACCTCTCTATTTTAAAGGGCACAAACAGATTGAGCTATAAATGCACTGTCCCGGCTATTCATATACAAAGTTGCGCATGCGCAAACTGCTTGTACAAATATCAGGGCAATATGGAAATCGGTGCAGGCTAAACTAACTTGTTTATTAATGATTAGTCCGCTCTAGTTTTAAAGTCACGAATATCATACTTTAAAACGAAAAGTAAATTAGGAAAATATAAATATTGTACTTTTAAAATATTTTCATGTTTTACCGACTTCTCCGCTTCAAAGGGCAAAAACAGATTGAGCTGTAAATGCACTGTTCTAGCTATTCACATACAAAGATGCGCATGCGTAGACTGTATATACAAACATGGGGGCAATATACAAATCGGTTTAGGCTAAACTAACTTTTTTATTATTGCTGAGTCCGCTATAATTAAACAATCACGAATATTATTCTTTAAAAGGAAAAGTAAATTAGAAAAATATTAATATTGTACTTTTGAAATATTTTCATGTTTTATCGACTACTCCGCTTCAAAGGGCAAAAACAGACTGACCTATAAATGAACTGTCCTGCCTATTCATATAGAAAGTTGCGAATTCGTAAACTGCTTGTACAAACATCAGGGCAATATGGAAATCGGTGTAGTCTAAACTAACTTTTTTATTAATGATTAGTCCGCTGTAGTTTTAAAGTCACGAATATTATTCTTTAAAAGGAAAAGCAAATTAGAAAAATATTAATATTGTACTTTTGAAATATTTTCATGTTTTACCGACTTCTCCGCTTGAAAGGGCAAAAACAGACTTAGCTATAAATGCACTGTCCTGGCTATTCATATACAAAGTTGCGCATTCCTAAACTGCTTGTACAAGCATCAGGGCAGTATGGAAATCGGTGTGGTCTAAACTAACTTGTTTATTAATGATTAGTCCGCTGTAGTTTTAAAGTTACGAATATTATTCTTTAAAAGGAAAAGTAAATTAGAAAAATATTAAAATTGTACTTTTGATATATTTTCATGTTCTACCGAGTTTTCCGCATCAAAGGGTAAAAGCAAACTGAGCTATAAATGCACTGTCCTGGCTATTCATATACAAAGTTGCGCATTCGTAAACTGCTTATACAAATATCAGGGCAATATGGAAATTGGTGTAGTCTAAATTAAGTTGTTTATTATTGCTGTGTCCGCTATAATTAAACAATCACGAATATAATTCTTTAAAAGGAAAAGTAAATTAGGAAAATATTAGAATTCTACTTTTGAAATATTTTCATGTTCTACCGAGTTTTCCGCATCAAAGGGTAAAAGCAAACTGAGCTATAAATGCACTGTCCTGGCTATTCATATACAAAGTTGCGCATTCGTAAACTGCTTATACAAATATCAGGGCAATATGGAAATTGGTGTAGTCTAAATTAAGTTGTTTATTATTGCTGAGTCCGCTATAATTAAACAATCACGAATATAATTCTTTAAAAGGAAAAGTAAATTAGGAAAATATTAGAATTCTACTTTTGAAATATTTTCATGTTTTACCGACTTCTCCGCTTCAAAGGGCAAAAACAGACTGAGCTATAAATGCACTGTTCTAGCTATTCATATACAAAGTTGCGCATGCGTAGACTGTATATGCAAACATCGGGGCAATATAAAAATCTCAGTAGTTTAAACTAACTTCGTTATTATTGCTGAGCCGCTATAATTAAACAATCACGAATATCATTCTTTAAACGGAAAAATAAATTAGAAAAATATTAAAATTATACTTTTGAAATATTTTCATGTTTTATTGACCTCTCTATTTTAAAGGGCACAAACAGATTGAGCTATAAATGCACTGTCCCGGCTATTCATATACAAAGTTGCGCATGCGCAAACTGCTTGTACAAATATCAGGGCAATATGGAAATCGGTGCAGGCTAAACTAACTTGTTTATTAATGATTAGTCCGCTCTAGTTTTAAAGTCACGAATATCATACTTTAAAACGAAAAGTAAATTAGGAAAATATAAATATTGTACTTTTAAAATATTTTCATGTTTTACCGACTTCTCCGCTTCAAAGGGCAAAAACAGATTGAGCTGTAAATGCACTGTTCTAGCTATTCACATACAAAGATGCGCATGCGTAGACTGTATATACAAACATGGGGGCAATATACAAATCGGTTTAGGCTAAACTAACTTTTTTATTATTGCTGAGTCCGCTATAATTAAACAATCACGAATATTATTCTTTAAAAGGAAAAGTAAATTAGAAAAATATTAATATTGTACTTTTGAAATATTTTCATGTTTTATCGACTACTCCGCTTCAAAGGGCAAAAACAGACTGACCTATAAATGAACTGTCCTGCCTATTCATATAGAAAGTTGCGAATTCGTAAACTGCTTGTACAAACATCAGGGCAATATGGAAATCGGTGTAGTCTAAACTAACTTTTTTATTAATGATTAGTCCGCTGTAGTTTTAAAGTCACGAATATTATTCTTTAAAAGGAAAAGCAAATTAGAAAAATATTAATATTGTACTTTTGAAATATTTTCATGTTTTACCGACTTCTCCGCTTGAAAGGGCAAAAACAGACTTAGCTATAAATGCACTGTCCTGGCTATTCATATACAAAGTTGCGCATTCCTAAACTGCTTGTACAAGCATCAGGGCAGTATGGAAATCGGTGTGGTCTAAACTAACTTGTTTATTAATGATTAGTCCGCTGTAGTTTTAAAGTTACGAATATTATTCTTTAAAAGGAAAAGTAAATTAGAAAAATATTAAAATTGTACTTTTGATATATTTTCATGTTCTACCGAGTTTTCCGCATCAAAGGGTAAAAGCAAACTGAGCTATAAATGCACTGTCCTGGCTATTCATATACAAAGTTGCGCATTCGTAAACTGCTTATACAAATATCAGGGCAATATGGAAATTGGTGTAGTCTAAATTAAGTTGTTTATTATTGCTGTGTCCGCTATAATTAAACAATCACGAATATAATTCTTTAAAAGGAAAAGTAAATTAGGAAAATATTAGAATTCTACTTTTGAAATATTTTCATGTTCTACCGAGTTTTCCGCATCAAAGGGTAAAAGCAAACTGAGCTATAAATGCACTGTCCTGGCTATTCATATACAAAGTTGCGCATTCGTAAACTGCTTATACAAATATCAGGGCAATATGGAAATTGGTGTAGTCTAAATTAAGTTGTTTATTATTGCTGAGTCCGCTATAATTAAACAATCACGAATATAATTCTTTAAAAGGAAAAGTAAATTAGGAAAATATTAGAATTCTACTTTTGAAATATTTTCATGTTTTACCGACTTCTCCGCTTCAAAGGGCAAAAACAGACTGAGCTATAAATGCACTGTTCTAGCTATTCATATACAAAGTTGCGCATGCGTAGACTGTATATGCAAACATCGGGGCAATATAAAAATCTCAGTAGTTTAAACTAACTTCGTTATTATTGCTGAGCCGCTATAATTAAACAATCACGAATATCATTCTTTAAACGGAAAAATAAATTAGAAAAATATTAAAATTATACTTTTGAAATATTTTCATGTTTTATTGACCTCTCTGTTTTAAAGGGCAAAAACAGACTGAGCTATAAATGCACTGTTCTAGCTATTCATATACAAAGTTGCGCATGCGTAGACTGTATATGCAAACATCGGGGCAATATAAAAATCTCAGTAGTTTAAACTAACTTCGTTATTATTGCTGAGCCGCTATAATTAAACAATCACGAATATCATTCTTTAAACGGAAAAATAAATTAGAAAAATATTAAAATTATACTTTTGAAATATTTTCATGTTTTATTGACCTCTCTGTTTTAAAGGGCAAAAACAGATTGAGCTATACGAGCACTGTCCTGGCTATTCATATACAAAGTGTAGTTTTAAAGTCACGAATATCATACTTTAAAAGGAAATGTAAATTAGAAAAATAATAAAATTATATTTTAAAAATATTTTTATGTATTATCGACCTCTCTATTTTAAAGGGCACAAACAGATTGAGCTATAAATGCACTGTCCCGGCTATTCATATACAAAGTTGCGCATGCGCAAACTGCTTGTACAAATATCAGGGCAATATGGAAATCGGTGCAGGCTAAACTAACTTGTTTATTAATGATTAGTCCGCTCTAGTTTTAAAGTCACGAATATCATACTTTAAAACGAAAAGTAAATTAGGAAAATATAAATATTGTACTTTTAAAATATTTTCATGTTTTACCGACTTCTCCGCTTCAAAGGGCAAAAACAGATTGAGCTGTAAATGCACTGTTCTAGCTATTCACATACAAAGATGCGCATGCGTAGACTGTATATACAAACATGGGGGCAATATACAAATCGGTTTAGGCTAAACTAACTTTTTTATTATTGCTGAGTCCGCTATAATTAAACAATCACGAATATTATTCTTTAAAAGGAAAAGTAAATTAGAAAAATATTAATATTGTACTTTTGAAATATTTTCATGTTTTATCGACTACTCCGCTTCAAAGGGCAAAAACAGACTGACCTATAAATGAACTGTCCTGCCTATTCATATAGAAAGTTGCGAATTCGTAAACTGCTTGTACAAACATCAGGGCAATATGGAAATCGGTGTAGTCTAAACTAACTTTTTTATTAATGATTAGTCCGCTGTAGTTTTAAAGTCACGAATATTATTCTTTAAAAGGAAAAGCAAATTAGAAAAATATTAATATTGTACTTTTGAAATATTTTCATGTTTTACCGACTTCTCCGCTTGAAAGGGCAAAAACAGACTTAGCTATAAATGCACTGTCCTGGCTATTCATATACAAAGTTGCGCATTCCTAAACTGCTTGTACAAGCATCAGGGCAGTATGGAAATCGGTGTGGTCTAAACTAACTTGTTTATTAATGATTAGTCCGCTGTAGTTTTAAAGTTACGAATATTATTCTTTAAAAGGAAAAGTAAATTAGAAAAATATTAAAATTGTACTTTTGATATATTTTCATGTTCTACCGAGTTTTCCGCATCAAAGGGTAAAAGCAAACTGAGCTATAAATGCACTGTCCTGGCTATTCATATACAAAGTTGCGCATTCGTAAACTGCTTATACAAATATCAGGCCAATATGGAAATTGGTGTAGTCTAAATTAAGTTGTTTATTATTGCTGTGTCCGCTATAATTAAACAATCACGAATATAATTCTTTAAAAGGAAAAGTAAATTAGGAAAATATTAGAATTCTACTTTTGAAATATTTTCATGTTCTACCGAGTTTTCCGCATCAAAGGGTAAAAGCAAACTGAGCTATAAATGCACTGTCCTGGCTATTCATATACAAAGTTGCGCATTCGTAAACTGCTTATACAAATATCAGGGCAATATGGAAATTGGTGTAGTCTAAATTAAGTTGTTTATTATTGCTGAGTCCGCTATAATTAAACAATCACGAATATAATTCTTTAAAAGGAAAAGTAAATTAGGAAAATATTAGAATTCTACTTTTGAAATATTTTCATGTTTTACCGACTTCTCCGCTTCAAAGGGCAAAAACAGACTGAGCTATAAATGCACTGTTCTAGCTATTCATATACAAAGTTGCGCATGCGTAGACTGTATATGCAAACATCGGGGCAATATAAAAATCTCAGTAGTTTAAACTAACTTCGTTATTATTGCTGAGCCGCTATAATTAAACAATCACGAATATCATTCTTTAAACGGAAAAATAAATTAGAAAAATATTAAAATTATACTTTTGAAATATTTTCATGTTTTATTGACCTCTCTGTTTTAAAGGGCAAAAACAGATTGAGCTATACGAGCACTGTCCTGGCTATTCATATACAAAGTGTAGTTTTAAAGTCACGAATATCATACTTTAAAAGGAAATGTAAATTAGAAAAATAATAAAATTATATTTTAAAAATATTTTTATGTATTATCGACCTCTCTATTTTAAAGGGCACAAACAGATTGAGCTATAAATGCACTGTCCCGGCTATTCATATACAAAGTTGCGCATGCGCAAACTGCTTGTACAAATATCAGGGCAATATGGAAATCGGTGCAGGCTAAACTAACTTGTTTATTAATGATTAGTCCGCTCTAGTTTTAAAGTCACGAATATCATACTTTAAAACGAAAAGTAAATTAGGAAAATATAAATATTGTACTTTTAAAATATTTTCATGTTTTACCGACTTCTCCGCTTCAAAGGGCAAAAACAGATTGAGCTGTAAATGCACTGTTCTAGCTATTCACATACAAAGATGCGCATGCGTAGACTGTATATACAAACATGGGGGCAATATACAAATCGGTTTAGGCTAAACTAACTTTTTTATTATTGCTGAGTCCGCTATAATTAAACAATCACGAATATTATTCTTTAAAAGGAAAAGTAAATTAGAAAAATATTAATATTGTACTTTTGAAATATTTTCATGTTTTATCGACTACTCCGCTTCAAAGGGCAAAAACAGACTGACCTATAAATGAACTGTCCTGCCTATTCATATAGAAAGTTGCGAATTCGTAAACTGCTTGTACAAACATCAGGGCAATATGGAAATCGGTGTAGTCTAAACTAACTTTTTTATTAATGATTAGTCCGCTGTAGTTTTAAAGTCACGAATATTATTCTTTAAAAGGAAAAGCAAATTAGAAAAATATTAATATTGTACTTTTGAAATATTTTCATGTTTTACCGACTTCTCCGCTTGAAAGGGCAAAAACAGACTTAGCTATAAATGCACTGTCCTGGCTATTCATATACAAAGTTGCGCATTCCTAAACTGCTTGTACAAGCATCAGGGCAGTATGGAAATCGGTGTGGTCTAAACTAACTTGTTTATTAATGATTAGTCCGCTGTAGTTTTAAAGTTACGAATATTATTCTTTAAAAGGAAAAGTAAATTAGAAAAATATTAAAATTGTACTTTTGATATATTTTCATGTTCTACCGAGTTTTCCGCATCAAAGGGTAAAAGCAAACTGAGCTATAAATGCACTGTCCTGGCTATTCATATACAAAGTTGCGCATTCGTAAACTGCTTATACAAATATCAGGGCAATATGGAAATTGGTGTAGTCTAAATTAAGTTGTTTATTATTGCTGAGTCCGCTATAATTAAACAATCACGAATATAATTCTTTAAAAGGAAAAGTAAATTAGGAAAATATTAGAATTCTACTTTTGAAATATTTTCATGTTCTACCGAGTTTTCCGCATCAAATGGTAAAAGCAAACTGAGCTATAAATGCACTGTCCTGGCTATTCATATACAAAGTTGCGCATTCGTAAACTGCTTATACAAATATCAGGGCAATATGGAAATTGGTGTAGTCTAAATTAAGTTGTTTATTATTGCTGAGTCCGCTATAATTAAACAATCACGGATATAATTCTTTAAAAGGAAAAGTAAATTAGGAAAATATTAGAATTCTACTTTTGAAATATTTTCATGTTCTACCGAGTTTTCCGCATCAAAGGGTAAAAGCAAACTGAGCTATAAATGCACTGTCCTGGCTATTCATATACAAAGTTGCGCATTCGTAAACTGCTTATACAAATATCAGGGCAATATGGAAATTGGTGTAGTCTAAATTAAGTTGTTTATTATTGCTGAGTCCGCTATAATTAAACAATCACGGATATAATTCTTTAAAAGGAAAAGTAAATTAGGAAAATATTAGAATTCTACTTTTGAAATATTTTCATGTTTTACCGACTTCTCCGCTTCAAAGGGCAAAAACAGACTGAGCTATAAATGCACTGTTCTAGCTATTCATATACAAAGTTGCGCATGCGTAGACTGTATATGCAAACATCGGGGCAATATAAAAATCTCAGTAGTTTAAACTAACTTCGTTATTATTGCTGAGCCGCTATAATTAAACAATCACGAATATCATTCTTTAAACGGAAAAATAAATTAGAAAAATATTAAAATTATACTTTTGAAATATTTTCATGTTTTATTGACCTCTCTGTTTTAAAGGGCAAAAACAGATTGAGCTATACGAGCACTGTCCTGGCTATTCATATACAAAGTGTAGTTTTAAAGTCACGAATATCATACTTTAAAAGGAAATGTAAATTAGAAAAATAATAAAATTATATTTTAAAAATATTTTTATGTATTATCGACCTCTCTGTTTTAAAGGGCACAAACAGATTGAGCTATAAATGCACTGTCCTGACTATTCATATACAAAGTTGCGCATGCGCAAAATACTTATACGAACATCAGGTCAATATAAAAATCGGTGTTATCTGAACTAACTCGTTTATTAATGTTTAGTCCGCTGTAGTTTTAATGTCACGAATATCATCCTTTAAAAGGAAAAGTAAATTAGGAATATATTAAAATTGTACTTTAGAAATATTTTCATGTTTTGCCGACTTCTCCGGTTGAATGGGCAAAAACAGACTTAGCTATAAATACACTGTCCTGGCTATTCATATACAAAGTTGCGCATGCGTAGACTGTATATACAAACATGGGGGCAATATACAAATCGGTTTAGGCTAAACTAACTTTTTTATTATTGCTGAGTCCGCTATAATTAAACAATCACGAATATTATTCTTTAAAAGGAAAAGTAAATTAGAAAAATATTAATATTGTACTTTTGAAATATTTTCATGTTTTATCGACTCCTCCGCTTCAAAGGGCAAAAACAGACTGACCTATAAATGAACTGTCCTGCCTATTCATATAGAAAGTTGTGAATTCGTAAACTGCTTGTACAAACATCAGGGCAATATGGAAATCGGTGTAGTCTAAACTAACTTTTTTATTAATGATTAGTCCGCTGTAGTTTTAAAGTCACGAATATTATTCTTTAAAAGGAAAAACAAATTAGAAAAATATTAATATTGTACTTTTGATATATTTTCATGTTCTACCGAGTTTTCCGCATCAAAGGGTAAAAGCAAACTGAGCTATAAATGCACTGTCCTGGCTATTCATATACAAAGTTGCGCATTCGTAAACTGCTTGTACAAATATCAGGGCAATATGGAAATCGGTGCAGTCTAAACTAACTTGTTTATTAATGATTAGTCCGCTATACTTTTAAAGTCACGAATATCATACTTTAAAAGGAAAAGTAAATTAGGAAAATATAAATATTGTACTTTTGAAATATTTTCATGTTTTACCGACTTCTCTGCTTCAAAGGGCAAAAACAGATTGAGCTGTAAATGCACTGTTCTAGCTATTCACATACAAAGATGCGCATGCGTAGACTGTATATACAAACATCAGGGCAATATAAAAATCTGTGTAGTCTAAACTAACTTGTTTATTAATGATTAGTCCGCTGTAGTTTTAAAGTCACGAATATCATTCTTTAAAAGGAAAAGTAAATTAGAAATATATTAAAATTGTACTTTAGAAATATTTTCATGTTTTACCGACTTCTCCGCTTGAATGGGCAAAAACAGACTTAGCTATAAATACACTGTCCTGGCTATTCATATACAAAGTTGCGCATGCGTAGACTGTATATACAAACATCGGGGCAATATAAAAATCTCAGTAGTTTAAACTAACTTCGTTATTATTGCTGAGCCGCTATAATTAAACAATCACGAATATCATTCTTTAAACGGAAAAATAAATTAGAAAAATATTAAAATTATACTTTTGAAATATTTTCATGTTTTATTGACCTCTCTGTTTTAAAGGGCAAAAACAGATTGAGCTATACGAGCACTGTCCTGGCTATTCATATACAAAGTGTAGTTTCAAAGTCACGAATATCATACTTTAAAAGGAAATGTAAATTAGAAAAATAATAAAATTATATTTTAAAAATATTTTTATGTATTATCGACCTCTCTGTTTTAAAGGGCACAAACAGATTGAGCTATAAATGCACTGTCCTGACTATTCATATACAAAGTTGCGCATGCGTAAAATACTTATACGAACATCAGGTCAATATAAAAATCGGTGTTATCTGAACTAACTCGTTTATTAATGCTTAGTCCGCTGTAGTTTTAATGTCACGAATATCATCCTTTAAAAGGAAAAGTAAATTAGGAATATATTAAAATTGTACTTTTGATATATTTTCATGTTCTACCGAGTTCTCCGCTTCAAAGGGCAAAAACAGATTGAGCTGTAAATGCACTGTTCTAGCTATTCACATACAAAGTTGCGCATGCGTAGACTGTATATACAAACATGGGGGCAATATACAAATCGGTTTAGGCTAAACTAACTTTTTTATTATTGCTGAGTCCGCTATAATTAAACAATCACGAATATTATTCTTTAAAAGGAAAAGCAAATTAGAAAAATATTAATATTGTACTTTTGAAATATTTTCATGTTTTATCGACTCCTCCGCTTCAAAGGGCAAAAACAGACTGAGCTATAAATGCACTGTTCTAGCTATTCATATACAAAGTTGCGCATGCGTAGACTGTATATGCAAACATCGGGGCAATATAAAAATCTCAGTAGTTTAAACTAACTTCGTTATTATTGCTGAGCCGCTATAATTAAACAATCACGAATATCATTCTTTAAACGGAAAAATAAATTAGAAAAATATTAAAATTATACTTTTGAAATATTTTCATGTTTTATTGACCTCTCTGTTTTAAAGGGCAAAAACAGATTGAGCTATACGAGCACTGTCCTGGCTATTCATATACAAAGTGTAGTTTTAAAGTCACGAATATCATACTTTAAAAGGAAATGTAAATTAGAAAAATAATAAAATTATATTTTAAAAATATTTTTATGTATTATCGACCTCTCTGTTTTAAAGGGCACAAACAGATTGAGCTATAAATGCACTGTCCTGACTATTCATATACAAAGTTGCGCATGCGCAAAATACTTATACGAACATCAGGTCAATATAAAAATCGGTGTTATCTGAACTAACTCGTTTATTAATGTTTAGTCCGCTGTAGTTTTAATGTCACGAATATCATCCTTTAAAAGGAAAAGTAAATTAGGAATATATTAAAATTGTACTTTAGAAATATTTTCATGTTTTGCCGACTTCTCCGGTTGAATGGGCAAAAACAGACTTAGCTATAAATACACTGTCCTGGCTATTCATATACAAAGTTGCGCATGCGTAGACTGTATATACAAACATGGGGGCAATATACAAATCGGTTTAGGCTAAACTAACTTTTTTATTATTGCTGAGTCCGCTATAATTAAACAATCACGAATATTATTCTTTAAAAGGAAAAGTAAATTAGAAAAATATTAATATTGTACTTTTGAAATATTTTCATGTTTTATCGACTCCTCCGCTTCAAAGGGCAAAAACAGACTGACCTATAAATGAACTGTCCTGCCTATTCATATAGAAAGTTGTGAATTCGTAAACTGCTTGTACAAACATCAGGGCAATATGGAAATCGGTGTAGTCTAAACTAACTTTTTTATTAATGATTAGTCCGCTGTAGTTTTAAAGTCACGAATATTATTCTTTAAAAGGAAAAACAAATTAGAAAAATATTAATATTGTACTTTTGATATATTTTCATGTTCTACCGAGTTTTCCGCATCAAAGGGTAAAAGCAAACTGAGCTATAAATGCACTGTCCTGGCTATTCATATACAAAGTTGCGCATTCGTAAACTGCTTGTACAAATATCAGGGCAATATGGAAATCGGTGCAGTCTAAACTAACTTGTTTATTAATGATTAGTCCGCTATACTTTTAAAGTCACGAATATCATACTTTAAAAGGAAAAGTAAATTAGGAAAATATAAATATTGTACTTTTGAAATATTTTCATGTTTTACCGACTTCTCTGCTTCAAAGGGCAAAAACAGATTGAGCTGTAAATGCACTGTTCTAGCTATTCACATACAAAGATGCGCATGCGTAGACTGTATATACAAACATCAGGGCAATATAAAAATCTGTGTAGTCTAAACTAACTTGTTTATTAATGATTAGTCCGCTGTAGTTTTAAAGTCACGAATATCATTCTTTAAAAGGAAAAGTAAATTAGAAATATATTAAAATTGTACTTTAGAAATATTTTCATGTTTTACCGACTTCTCCGCTTGAATGGGCAAAAACAGACTTAGCTATAAATACACTGTCCTGGCTATTCATATACAAAGTTGCGCATGCGTAGACTGTATATACAAACATCGGGGCAATATAAAAATCTCAGTAGTTTAAACTAACTTCGTTATTATTGCTGAGCCGCTATAATTAAACAATCACGAATATCATTCTTTAAACGGAAAAATAAATTAGAAAAATATTAAAATTATACTTTTGAAATATTTTCATGTTTTATTGACCTCTCTGTTTTAAAGGGCAAAAACAGATTGAGCTATACGAGCACTGTCCTGGCTATTCATATACAAAGTGTAGTTTCAAAGTCACGAATATCATACTTTAAAAGGAAATGTAAATTAGAAAAATAATAAAATTATATTTTAAAAATATTTTTATGTATTATCGACCTCTCTGTTTTAAAGGGCACAAACAGATTGAGCTATAAATGCACTGTCCTGACTATTCATATACAAAGTTGCGCATGCGTAAAATACTTATACGAACATCAGGTCAATATAAAAATCGGTGTTATCTGAACTAACTCGTTTATTAATGCTTAGTCCGCTGTAGTTTTAATGTCACGAATATCATCCTTTAAAAGGAAAAGTAAATTAGGAATATATTAAAATTGTACTTTTGATATATTTTCATGTTCTACCGAGTTCTCCGCTTCAAAGGGCAAAAACAGATTGAGCTGTAAATGCACTGTTCTAGCTATTCACATACAAAGTTGCGCATGCGTAGACTGTATATACAAACATGGGGGCAATATACAAATCGGTTTAGGCTAAACTAACTTTTTTATTATTGCTGAGTCCGCTATAATTAAACAATCACGAATATTATTCTTTAAAAGGAAAAGCAAATTAGAAAAATATTAATATTGTACTTTTGAAATATTTTCATGTTTTATCGACTCCTCCGCTTCAAAGGGCAAAAACAGACTGAGCTATAAATGCACTGTTCTAGCTATTCATATACAAAGTTGCGCATGCGTAGACTGTATATACAAACATCGGGGCAATATAAAAATCTCAGTAGTTTAAACTAACTTCGTTATTATTGCTGAGCCGCTATAATTAAACAATCACGAATATCATTCTTTAAACGGAAAAATAAATTAGAAAAATATTAAAATTATACTTTTGAAATATTTTCATGTTTTATTGACCTCTCTGTTTTAAAGGGCAAAAACAGATTGAGCTATACGAGCACTGTCCTGGCTATTCATATACAAAGTGTAGTTTCAAAGTCACGAATATCATACTTTAAAAGGAAATGTAAATTAGAAAAATAATAAAATTATATTTTAAAAATATTTTTATGTATTATCGACCTCTCTGTTTTAAAGGGCACAAACAGATTGAGCTATAAATGCACTGTCCTGACTATTCATATACAAAGTTGCGCATGCGTAAAATACTTATACGAACATCAGGTCAATATAAAAATCGGTGTTATCTGAACTAACTCGTTTATTAATGCTTAGTCCGCTGTAGTTTTAATGTCACGAATATCATCCTTTAAAAGGAAAAGTAAATTAGGAATATATTAAAATTGTACTTTTGATATATTTTCATGTTCTACCGAGTTCTCCGCTTCAAAGGGCAAAAACAGATTGAGCTGTAAATGCACTGTTCTAGCTATTCACATACAAAGATGCGCATGCGTAGACTGTATATACAAACATCAGGGCAATATAAAAATCTGTGTAGTCTAAACTAACTTGTTTATTAATGATTAGTCCGCTGTAGTTTTAAAGTCACGAATATCATTCTTTAAAAGGAAAAGTAAATTAGAAATATATTAAAATTGTACTTTAGAAATATTTTCATGTTTTACCGACTTCTCCGCTTGAATGGGCAAAAACAGACTTAGCTATAAATACACTGTCCTGGCTATTCATATACAAAGTTGCGCATGCGTAGACTGTATATACAAACATGGGGGCAATATACAAATCGGTTTAGGCTAAACTAACTTTTTTATTATTGCTGAGTCCGCTATAATTAAACAATCACGAATATTATTCTTTAAAAGGCAAAGTAAATTAGAAAAATATTAATATTGTACTTTTGAAATATTTTCATGTTTTATCGACTCCTCCGCTTCAAAGGGCAAAAACAGATTGAGCTATACGAGCACTGTCCTGGCTATTCATATACAAAGTGTAGTTTCAAAGTCACGAATATCATACTTTAAAAGGAAATGTAAATTAGAAAAATAATAAAATTAAATTTTAAAAATATTTTTATGTATTATCGACCTCTCTGTTTTAAAGGGCACAAACAGATTGAGCTATAAATGCACTGTCCTGACTATTCATATACAAAGTTGCGCATGCGTAAAATACTTATACGAATATCAGGTCAATATAAAAATCGGTGTTATCTGAACTAACTCGTTTATTAATGCTTAGTCCGCTGTAGTTTTAATGTCACGAATATCATCCTTTAAAAGGAAAAGTAAATTAGGAATATATTAAAATTGTACTTTTGATATATTTTCATGTTCTACCGAGTTCTCCGCTTCAAAGGGTAAAAAAAGACTGAGCTATAAATGAACTGTCCTGCCTATTCATATAGAAAGTTGCGCATGCGCAAACTGCTTGTACAAATATCAGGGCAATATGGAAATCGGTGCAGTCTAAACTAACTTGTTTATTAATGATTAGTCCGCTCTAGTTTTAAAGTCACGAATATCATACTTTAAAAGGAAAAGTAAATTAGGAAAATATAAATATTGTACTTTTGAAATATTTACATGTTTTACCGACTTCTCCGCTTCAAAGGGCAAAAACAGATTGAGCTGTAAATGCACTGTTCTAGCTATTCACATACAAAGATGCGCATGCGTATACTGTATATACAAACATCAGGGCAATATAAAAATCTGTGTAGTCTAAACTAACTTGTTTATTAATGATTAGTCCGCTGTAGTTTTAAAGTGACGAATATCATTCTTTAAAAGGAAAAGTAAATTAGAAAAATATTAAAATTGTACTTTAGAAATATTTGCATGTTTTACCGACTTCTCCGCTTGAAAGGGCAAAAACAGACTTAGCTATAAATGCACTGTCCTGGCTATTCATATACAAAGTTGCGCATTCCTAAACTGCTTGTACAAGCATCAGGGCAGTATGGAAATCGGTGTGGTCTAAACTAACTTGTTTATTAATGATTAGTTCGCTGTAGTTTTAAAGTTACGAATATTACTCTTTAAAAGGAAAAGTAAATTAGAAAAATATTAAAATTGTACTTTTGATATATTTTCATGTTCTACCGAGTTTTCCGCATCAAAGGGTAAAAGCAAACTGAGCTATAAATGCACTGTCCTGGCTATTCATATACAAAGTTGCGCATTCGTAAACTGCTTGTACAAATATCAGGGCAATATGGAAATCGGTGCAGTCTAAACTAACTTGTTTATTAATGATTAGTCCGCTCTAGTTTTAAAGTCACGAATATCATACTTTAAAAGGAAAAGTAAATTAGGAAAATATAAATATTGTACTTTTGAAATATTTTCATGTTTTACCGACTTCTCTGCTTCAAAGGGCAAAAACAGATTGAGCTGTACATGCACTGTTCTAGCTATTCACATACAAAGATGCGCATGCGTAGACTGTATATACAAACATCAGGGCAATATAAAAATCTGTGTAGTCTAAACTAACTTGTTTATTAATGATTAGTCCGCTGTAGTTTTAAAGTCACGAATATCATTCTTTAAAAGGAAAAGTAAATTAGAAATATATTAAAATTGTACTTTAGAAATATTTTCATGTTTTACCGACTTCTCCGCTTGAATGGGCAAAAACAGACTTAGCTATAAATACACTGTCCTGGCTATTCATATACAAAGTTGCGCATGCGTAGACTGTATATACAAACATGGGGGCAATATACAAATCGGTTTAGGCTAAACTAACTTTTTTATTATTGCTGAGTCCGCTATAATTAAACAATCACGAATATTATTCTTTAAAAGGAAAAGTAAATTAGAAAAATATTAATATTGTACTTTTGAAATATTTTCATGTTTTATCGACTCCTCCGCTTCAAAGGGCAAAAACAGACTGACCTATAAATGAACTGTCCTGCCTATTCATATAGAAAGTTGCGAATTCGTAAACTGCTTGTACAAACATCAGGGCAATATGGAAATCGGTGTAGTCTAAACTAACTTTTTTATTAATGATTAGTCCGCTGTAGTTTTAAAGTCACGAATATTATTCTTTAAAAGGAAAAGCAAATTAGAAAAATATTAATATTGTACTTTTGAAATATTTTCATGTTATACCGACTTCTCCGCTTCAAAGGGCAAAAACAGACTGAGCTATAAATGCACTGTTCTAGCTATTCATATACAAAGTTGCGCATGCGTAGACTGTATACACAAACATCGGGGCAATATAAAAATCGATGTAATCTAAAGTAACTTGTTTATTATTGCTGAGTCCACTATAATTACACAATCACGAATATCATTCTTTAATGAAAAGTAAATTAGGAAAATATTAAAATTGTACTTTTGAAATATTTTCATGTTTTACCGACTCCTCCGCCTCAAAGGGCAAAAACAGACTGAGCTATAAATGAACTGTCCTGCCTATTCATATAGAAAGTTGCGAATTCGTAAACTGCTTGTACAAACATCAGGGCAATATGGAAATCGGTGTAGTCTAAACTAACTTTTTTATTAATGATTAGTCCGCTGTAGTTTTAAAGTCACGAATATTATTCTTTAAAAGGAAAACTAAATTAGAAAAATATTAATATTGTACTTTTGAAATATTTTCATGTTATACCGACTTCTCCGCTTCATAGGGTAAAAACAGACTGAGCTCTAAATGCACTGTCCTGGCGATTCATATAGAAAGTTGCGAATTCGTAAACTGCTTGTACAAACATCAGGGCAATATGGAAATCGGTGTAGTCTAAACTAACTTTTTTATTAATGATTAGTCCGCTGTAGTTTTAAAGTCACGAATATTATTCTTTAAAAGGAAAAATACATTAGGAAAATATTAAAATTGTACTTTTGAAATATTTTCATGTTTTACCGGCTTCTCCGCTTCAAATGGCAAAAACAGACTGAGCTGTAAATGCACTGTCCTGGCTATTTATATACAAAGTTGCGCATGCGTAAACTGCTTATACAAATATCAGGGCAATATGGAAATCGGTTTAGTCTAAACTAACTTTTTTATTAATGATTAGTCCGCTGTAGTTTTAAAGTCACGAATATTATTCTTTAAAAGGAAAAGCAAATTAGAAAAATATTAATATTGTACTTTTGAAATATTTTCATGTTATACCGACTTCTCCGCTTCAAAGGGCAAAAACAGACTGAGCTATAAATGCACTGTTCTAGCTATTCATATACAAAGTTGCGCATGCGTAGACTGTATACACAAACATCGGGGCAATATAAAAATCGATGTA
Source organism: Nasonia vitripennis (assembly GCF_009193385.2). Classification (NCBI taxonomy): domain Eukaryota; kingdom Metazoa; phylum Arthropoda; class Insecta; order Hymenoptera; family Pteromalidae; genus Nasonia; species Nasonia vitripennis. The sequence goes on from NW_022279590.1 coordinate 2,438,271, forward strand.
ATCTAAACTAACTTGTTTATTATTGCTGAGTCCACTATAATTACACAATCACGAATATCATTCTTTAATGAAAAGTAAATTAGGAAAATATTAAAATTGTACTTTTGAAATATTTTCATGTTTTACCGACTCCTCCGCCTCAAAGGGCAAAAACAGACTGAGCTATAAATGAACTGTCCTGCCTATTCATATAGAAAGTTGCGAATTCGTAAACTGCTTGTACAAACATCAGGGCAATATGGAAATCGGTGTAGTCTAAACTAACTTTTTTATTAATGATTAGTCCGCTGTAGTTTTAAAGTCACGAATATTATTCTTTAAAAGGAAAACTAAATTAGAAAAATATTAATATTGTACTTTTGAAATATTTTCATGTTATACCGACTTCTCCGCTTCATAGGGTAAAAACAGACTGAGCTATAAATGCACTGTCCTGGCGATTCATATAGAAAGTTGCGAATTCGTAAACTGCTTGTACAAACATCAGGGCAATATGGAAATCGGTGCAGTCTAAACTAACTTGTTTATTAATGATTAGTCCGCTATACTTTTAAAGTCACGAATATCATACTTTAAAAGGAAAAGTAAATTAGGAAAATATAAATATTGTACTTTTGAAATATTTTCATGTTTTACCGACTTCTCTGCTTCAAAGGGCAAAAACAGATTGAGCTGTAAATGCACTGTTCTAGCTATTCACATACAAAGATGCGCATGCGTAGACTGTATATACAAACATCAGGGCAATATAAAAATCTGTGTAGTCTAAACTAACTTGTTTATTAATGATTAGTCCGCTGTAGTTTTAAAGTCACGAATATCATTCTTTAAAAGGAAAAGTAAATTAGAAATATATTAAAATTGTACTTTAGAAATATTTTCATGTTTTACCGACTTCTCCGCTTGAATGGGCAAAAACAGACTTAGCTATAAATACACTGTCCTGGCTATTCATATACAAAGTTGCGCATGCGTAGACTGTATATACAAACATGGGGGCAATATACAAATCGGTTTAGGCTAAACTAACTTTTTTATTATTGCTGAGTCCGCTATAATTAAACAATCACGAATATTATTCTTTAAAAGGAAAAGTAAATTAGAAAAATATTAATATTGTACTTTTGAAATATTTTCATGTTTTATCGACTCCTCCGCTTCAAAGGGCAAAAACAGACTGACCTATAAATGAACTGTCCTGCCTATTCATATAGAAAGTTGCGAATTCGTAAACTGCTTGTACAAACATCAGGGCAATATGGAAATCGGTGTAGTCTAAACTAACTTTTTTATTAATGATTAGTCCGCTGTAGTTTTAAAGTCACGAATATTATTCTTTAAAAGGAAAAGCAAATTAGAAAAATATTGATATTGTACTTTTGAAATATTTTCATGTTATACCGACTTCTCCGCTTCAAAGGGCAAAAACAGACTGAGCTATAAATGCACTGTTCTAGCTATTCATATACAAAGTTGCGCATGCGTAGACTGTATACACAAACATCGGGGCAATATAAAAATCGATGTAATCTAAACTAACTTGTTTATTATTGCTGAGTCCACTATAATTACACAATCACGAATATCATTCTTTAATGAAAAGTAAATTAGGAAAATATTAAAATTGTACTTTTGAAATATTTTCATGTTTTACCGACTCCTCCGCCTCAAAGGGCAAAAACAGACTGAGCTATAAATGAACTGTCCTGCCTATTCATATAGAAAGTTGCGAATTCGTAAACTGCTTGTACAAACATCAGGGCAATATGGAAATCGGTGTAGTCTAAACTAACTTTTTTATTAATGATTAGTCCGCTGTAGTTTTAAAGTCACGAATATTATTCTTTAAAAGGAAAACTAAATTAGAAAAATATTAATATTGTACTTTTGAAATATTTTCATGTTATACCGACTTCTCCGCTTCATAGGGTAAAAACAGACTGAGCTATAAATGCACTGTCCTGGCGATTCATATAGAAAGTTGCGAATTCGTAAACTGCTTGTACAAACATCAGGGCAATATGGAAATCGGTGTAGTCTAAACTAACTTTTTTATTAATGATTAGTCCGCTGTAGTTTTAAAGTCACGAATATTATTCTTTAAAAGGAAAAATAAATTAGGAAAATATTAAAATTGTACTTTTGAAATATTTTCATGTTTTACCGGCTTCTCCGCTTCAAATGGCAAAAACAGACTGAGCTGTAAATGCACTGTCCTGGCTATTTATATACAAAGTTGCGCATGCGTAAACTGCTTATACAAATATCAGGGCAATATGGAAATCGGTTTAGTCTAAACTAACTTTTTTATTAATGATTAGTCCGCTGTAGTTTTAAAGTCACGAATATTATTCTTTAAAAGGAAAAGTAAATTAGAAAAATATTAATATTGTACTTTTGAAATATTTTCATGTTATACCGACTTCTCCGCTTCAAAGGGCAAAAACAGACTGAGCTATAAATGCACTGTCCTGGCGATTCATATACAAAAATGCGCATGCGTAGACTGTATATACAAACATCGGGGCAATATAAAAATCGGTTTAGGCTAAACTAACTTTTTTATTATTGCTGAGTCGGCTATAATTAAACAATCAGGAATATCATTCTTTAAAAGGAAAAGTAAATTAGGAAAATATTAGAATTCTACTTTTGAAATATTTTCATGTTTTATCGACCTCTCCGCTAAAAGGGCAACAACAGACTGATCTAGACGTATGAATACATGATCCGATGTTGCCATGTCCTCGAAAACGAAAGATGCAGGTATTCTCGCTGCTGCCTGATAAGAAACGCCAGATCTCCGTTCTGGCGTTCGTCGAAGGCAAGAAACTCTTCATATAAACGCAGAGGTTTACAATGAAACGAATTCTACTGAGGTAGCTGAGATCATCCTTCCACGCTGCTCGTATGACTAGGAGGACGGTGGGCAAAACCTACGTCTACGTGTTGTATTGGTGGCATAAGATGGCGGCTTTCAGCTGTCGGTGGTGTCGTTCACCGTGCCGTTTGTTTGCGAATGGTAAGTGGTCATTTGCAGGCGAGTCGTACCGGTTAATCGGTTGAACAATTAGAAGGGTATGATTCATATTGCCGACCTTGATCGGTGGTGACGCGCCGCGATGTGATAAAGCGGCTGATCCTGCTGGCGTAGAAAGCGCGAGCGACTGTCTTGGTTTCCTGGTTCGGTATCGGGTAAGCTTCTGGCCAGCACGTGTAACGGTCCACGCACGTGTGACAGTATTTCTGAACTTCAGATGGTGGCAGGTGGTGGCGTGAAATCTCCGATTAGTGACGTAAGGTGTCGGGAAGTCTACGACTGTTGCATACTTGTGCCCATGTCTAGCAGTCCGCCTTGATGGACGGCAATATGTAGCGTTCTGTCATGGCGCTTGAAAGAGGCTTTAACACCTAGATTAGCGTGATTGTGCATGGCGTCGAATGCTGCTTTGCGGAAAGTCTCCGTTATGGAGAGTTGCGCAGTGTTGTTCGTCGACCCATCGCACAGGGTTTTCGCGTCGGTCTCTGGAATCTGCACCAGCCTAACTTGAAAGCCATGATCTGTCGACTTTATCTTTTGGAGCTCTGCATCGCCTTGTTGTGCGTCCGCCAGCTCGCTGTAGTCAATCGGCGTAGTCATTGCTTTGATGTGTGATAAGGCATTTACGACAACGTTGTCTTTGCCGGAGATATGTCATATGTCCGTTGAGTATTGGCCGATAAAGTCTAGATGTCAAACCTGCCTCAGTGATGATTTCTCTTGTTACATTTAAATGTAGGGGAAGTGAAGGAGTGGTAAAGGGGTGGTGAAGGGGAAGTAGAGGGAAAGGTGGAGGGGAAGTGGATGGTGGTAACGGTATGGTGGAGGGGTCGGTAGAGGGGAAGTGGATGGGAAGTGGAGGGGGGTGATGGGGGGGGGGTGGAGGGGGTAAATCACGCTTACAACTATATAATATAGGATGATATATGTATAGCCTACGATAAACATAGAGTAAATTATATGCATACTAACGAAAAACAACTTATTAATTACTTAACGATCAATTCCTGCTAAAATATAAAAATGTATCGCCTTTTTAATCAAAATTATTAAATCAAAAATGATATATACCAGGGAGGGTACCCTCTGCTCGCTTCACTCGTCAACCTGCAATTTTAAATAAGGTAGTAATTTTTAAGTTGAAAATAATTCTAGTGCCGTTATAATTTTAATTGTATTTGATGTTTGAAAATATTCTATGTTAAAACTTGCAGTGCTTACCTATAACTCAATGCATAGCAATCGTATTAACAACATATAACAACAAATTCTTGGTAGATGTGTATTCATGTCGCATCAAAAATTTGGTTACGTTTTAGTTAAATTCGAAGTTTTACTCGTTATTTATTAATGCTATACGCATAGAAAATTTGGTTATTACTATAAAACTAAATTCGAAATTTAATCGCGATTTTTTATGTATAAATCATCGTGCGGGATACTAAATCCAGGCTGCAATCACGAGAGAGAGAGAGAGAGAGAGAGAGAGAGAGAGAGAGAGAGAGAGAGAGAGACAGACAGATAGAGAGAGAGAGAGAGAAGGTGACTTGAAAATATGAGTGAAACCCGTTAAATATAAAAATGGAAAAAAGACATATTAGAAAATATAAGTTCTTATTCTTTAGATAAAAAAAGATAAAAAGATAAGCGAAGTCAGATTACAAAAGGAAAGGTCTGAGGACATTGTTGAAAAGATGACTGAGGTTAGATTAGAGAAAATAAGATTTAAGGATACAGTATGAAATCGGAATAGCAATTGTGTTAATAAACGTCACCAGATAAAAAGGGCGAATCAACTATTTTCATCAAAACTTTCTTACTTAGACTTTGGTGAAATGGATTATGTATGTCCTTATTGCAATGCTTCTTACTGGTCCGTAGAGTTTTCTAAGAAAAGATGTCATAATGGTAAGGTAATATTACTACCGCTCAGTGAATATGATAATAGTTTAAAAGATATATTATTTAATGATAGAAAATTTATAAATCTAATTCGTTATAACAGCAATATTTTCTCGTTTGCTACGTTTAAAGTAAACGTTATAAATAAATTCAAATCTGGAATTTATAAGTTAACAATGCTAGGTCAAGTTTGTCATATATCACCTTATACAAATAAAACTTTTAATGATACAGCTCATTGTGGTCAAATTTGTATATATATATATATATATATATATATATATATATATATATATATGTGACGATTCAGAACCTACTGGAATAAGACTTAAAAATAATTTATATATATATATATATATATATAATCAATCATTTCTAAAATTCTTAATAATAACCTATATTTAAACAAATTTTAAAATTTAAATGACCAAGTCAGAAACATTAACTGAATACTGCTTTTATTTTATACGGAACGTAAATTAAGACAGACGTAGATATAATAAACCCTCTACACGTGAATGTGCGGCATTAATAATTCCCAAAGATTGTGATATTCCAACTAATTACGTTCTTTGCGTTTATCTAAAAGATTTGCCAAAAGAAGTTAAAAATACTTCTGTTGTGAATAAGCTCTCTTATTATTTGGACCCTATGATCTTTCCAATTATATTTCCTTCCGTAGATTTAGGTTGAAATCCAATATTCAAACAAAATAAAAATAGCTCAAGACGTCTTATTTATACAGATTAGCATACAGACCCAGATCAAATTTTTCCGCTACTTTGTATTGTGGTAGGTTGACACAACAATATATTATTCAAGCAGACATCATTTTAGAAAGTAATAGATTATATTTTCTAAGATATAATCAAAAAAAGTTACGCGTTAAATGTTATCAAGGTTTGGTAGATCATGTATGCAAATAATGTTTTATATAATTCGAAAATTTTGAAAACAAAGTATGATAATTGTAATTTTTTTGTTTTTCCATCAACATATATAGGAAGTCCTAGATACATGCATCGAAAATGCATTCCATGACTACACTGAGAGAAATGTAGAGTGGGATTAACCGGAAACTCCGGCATTTTTACCGGAGCGCTCAAGCAAATGGTTTAAGGTTGAATCTGCCTTAGCACTACCGCTGTTATTACTTGGCAGTAAGCATAAGTATAAAAATCGAATATTTAATAAGTGATTCATTGTTTTGGCATGAAAATTCGTTTACAAGTCGTCAGAGTACAGTTTATCGTATTTGTAAATTTTCATGATCCCAAAGCAGATTTACTTAGCCTGCTCTGACGAGCTTACGGCAACATCGAGTTTTAAGAGCAATGCAGGTCTACGGCTTTCAGATAAGCCAAGAGACTTTACAGGTATATCACATTGTACTCTGAGGGCTTGTAAACCAATATTCATGGCTGAACAATGCATTGATTTATAATTATTTAAATTTCGTGCTTCAGCATAAGTATACAAATTTTGAAGTTAAGAGGTTAGGTTGTACATATTGCAATACTTATTCTCAAACCTTTCGCAAAACTTTTACAAATTCCACGAAACCAATAGGTCCCTTATGAATTAGTCACTCATTGTGATATGATATGCTAACAAACATAAACATATAAGTAAAACTTCACGTGTTCGGCGTGGCTGATATAGCGCGGGGAGGAGCCAAGCTTGGACTACTGCAAACTCCGGTAGAATCTGCCTGCGTCCACCGCTAAATCAGCTGTGGTCGTTCAAGGCTAATACCACAGAAAAAAGTACGGCTATTCTAACTCTACATTTTTCTCAGTGTACAGTAAGAAAAATCGGTAGTAATCCAGATTTATTTGTTTCAATGACAACTAATCCAAATTAGCACGAATTAAAACGAATTTTAGTAAAATTTTGACCGGGATCATCTTGTAATGATATTGCACCTATAGTAGTGAGGTTATTCTATGCAAAATTTCGGAGCCAAAAACAGTAAAGTTATGTAAAAATCGTTCATTATTAACCCGATAACGAAAGTTGGGTTAAAATTAACACGAAAAAAGGCAGAATTTCAACCCAATAACCGAAATTGAGGGGGAGCTAATTTCTGAAACGGTGGCGACGGCGAAGATTTTTTATTAATATAAAGAGATATCTGTCTATAGTTCATGAGAGCTTTTTGAGGTTATGTCGTCTGCTGAGTAGGGCCGCGAGTAGATGGAGCCGCTGCTACACTCAGCGCATGAGCGACGCCAAATCGGAGTAGCTGTTACTCCGATAGCAAAAGTAGCGCCTACTACTACGATTCAAGGCACCACATGTACTTGAAAAGTAGCAGCTAAACCGAAAGTCTTTTAGTGATCCCTATCCTCTGGATTGGGAGCGCCACCAGAGGAGAACTGCTCGTGTATATCGGGAGGGGAGTAGTGGAGATCTACTACACATGCTCTAGTTCAATCTAATATCACACTACTAACCTGCAACCAGATGGCCCCACCTATAAAAAACAGAGCAACTGCCCTCCTGATTCCGGGGGAATACCTGATGAGGGTAAAGAGTGGGTGAATATGTTTAACAAACGGGGTTTGATATGCTCTTTGATTTATTCATTCGATTGATTACAATAAGACTTGGTTCTGTGAATCTACAGAAGGAGGAAGTGGACTCTAGTCATACTCTTCGAGAGCCGTGGGCTCATAGACCACTAAGTAAGGAGTAGATCAGAGCAAGAGACGAGAACGACCCTTTGTCAAGTACTGAAAACGAGAGCCAGATCATTAATGCTCGTTACTGGCCCCGGGGCTCCTTATATACCCGTAGCGTTCCCTCTTTCCAATGCTATATGCTCGCGCGCCATCTACCTACGCTTAGGCGGACTATGTACATTGTGACTACTAGCACTCGTAGTCGGTAACTTACCGGCATCGATAAGTTTGCCATTGCTGCTCTCTTATTTACCTGGTGGGGCTGCCGTTTCAAAGAAGTTAATATTTTAAAAAAATGTATAAATATTAAATACTAAATTATATGAAACAAAATTTTAGATTATACAATAGCATCTTATGCTCCCCCACTCCCAATACGAAGCTACGCGCCACAGCTGACAGCTGAGCTCAAAGCAGCAGTACAACAACAGCGCCACGAGCCAGCGAGCGGCAAGCAGCAAGAAAGCGGGGAGAGCGCGCAACACGCGCCTATATCTAAATAGACCGAGCGGTGAGCGCAGCAGCGCAATTATAATGAGAGTTGGAGTAGAGAGCGAGCGGCGGCGCGGCGTGCGCATTATGTGTGTAAATGATGTTTGTATATAGGTGTGAATGAGTGTGTGCAAGTATGAATGTGATTTTTTCCGGCGGCTCGATTCCCGTTCTCTCCGTGGCCAATAAAAGGACCCGCACCCGTATTAGCTGACTAGCTCCAACGCAACTTAAGCGCCTAGTTTCTTCTCAAGAGCAACTCACGCCTTGAGCAGATAAACGACTGGAATTATTTCGAATCGTTTCTATACTTATAAAATATCGAGTCAGGCACGATATCGTATCTTAAAGCGTATCAGTCCTACACTTGTCATAAATTCAAAGACTTGTCAAATACTTATAAAAATTTCAAAATAGAGCAGATATCGCAAATTCAAGCGTATCTACTTAAAATCTTATTTGTAAAAATCAAAGCGGATTTATTCATTTATTTTGTGACACAAAATATATGCAACAATTAATGCAATATTCTTATCCTTATTTATAATTTGAATATATTTATTTTGTTATAGAAACTTTTATTATTGAAATGAATTTCCACTACCTGGTTTCCCGGACCTGTCTTATATAATAATAATACACTACTATATATATAATTACTTTACGATTTATCATCTGTTGTCAAAATTCGGACGTAGATCAGTAAATGATTACTGCTCTTCTCTAAAATTTAAAATCTCATACGCGCTACGAACCGAGAAGAGTCGTGACCGTTTCAAACATGTTGTTACTTTGTTATTAGTGACCTATAATAGTACATTGTGCATCAAGGAGAGAAAAAAGGCTATTTCAAGCGAAGGTGAGATGTTCAATACGATTCGAATTCAAGGGTGCCGAAGTAGGCACCCAAGACGTAGACGAGTTCTGAAAACACCTCACCCGAGTCTGAAATATCTTTTCTTCCCATGATACACACCGTATTTTTTATAACGAGGGCATGAGAAGGCCTTTTTAATGGCAGAAAAAAGCGTAGGTAATCGTGCATTTCAAGTCGTGCATAATAGAGTTGTTATTTGGAATGTTTCAAATTCAATTTTAAAGAATTTATAAAATTTGCAAAAACTTAAAAAACATGTATTAATAGCGGGAAAAATGGCCTATTTTTCCTCTCGGGGAAAAATGACCTGTTTTCTCCAAAAATGACCACTTTTCCCTGCTTGAGTTCGAACTTTTTTACACACGCTTAAAATGAACGATTTTCTATGCTACTTTCTGACATGAAAAAAGGTCCATTTTATGCCTGAGTTTTGAAAATTCATTTTCGAATAAAACTTTTAATAAACTATAGATTGAATTTTAAATAAATAATATAATAGTAATATAATTTCAATATCGTTAGTTTTAGCCCAACTGATCATAAATTAGCAACCTGCAGTGACGATGGAACTGTGCGAATATGGGATTTTTTACGATGTCATGAAGAACGTATTTTAAGAGGTAGATATTATTTTAAAATTTTCAAAATAAAATAGCCTTAACTTTTAAATTTGCCTAGGACATGGAGCAGACGTTAAATGCGTTCATTGGCATCCACAAAAAAGCTTGGTCATATCAGGAAGCAAAGATAATCAACAACCAGTAAAGCTTTGGGATCCCAAAAATGGACAATCATTAGCAACTTTGCACGCACATAAATCCACTGTCATGGATGTTAAATGGAATGAAAATGGTAACTGGCTTGTAACAGCCTCCCGAGATCATTTACTTAAATTGTTTGATTTGCGTAATCTTAGTCAAGAAATGCAAACATTTCGTGGACACAAAAAAGAAGCTTCAAGTGTAGCCTGGCATCCAAGTCATGAAGGTCTCTTTTGTAGTGGTGGTAGTGATGGAGCAATTCTTTTTTGGCACGTCGGGTACGGTATAACTTGAATTTAAATAATGTATTAATTTTGAAAAACATTTGTTTTATCTCATATAATATGTATGACTCTTCAGTGCGGATAAAGAAGTAGGTGCCATTGAGCAAGCGCATGATAGTATAGTTTGGACTCTAGCTTGGCATCCGCTTGGTCATATACTATGTTCTGGTAGTAATGATCACACATCTAAGTTTTGGACTCGAAACAGACCGGGAGATTTGATGAGGGATAAATACAATCTAAATACACTACCAGCTGGAACAGGAGGAACTGATGATCACGAAGTTGGTATGTATTATTGTGAGTTTTAAATTTATTTAGTATAACAAACTATTTTGTTTCTTTTTAGAGATAGATTTATGGTAGTATCTATTTGTGATATGCAAAATTGCATTAAAAAATAGTACAAAAATGTGCTACAATAGGAGAAAATAATCGATTTTAGGCGAGGTAGAGGTGTTTAGCACGAGTCGGAGTCGAGGGCGTCGTAGGCGCCCCGAGATGTAGACGAGTTCTGAAATCACTTCACCCGAGTCTGAAATAGCTTTCTTATGTCCTACACCGTATTTTTCTCAACGAGGGCATATAACAACCCATTTTTATGCATGAAAGTAGCGTAGCTAATCGTGCATTTCGAGTCGTGCACAATGTAGTTGAAAATGTTTATATTTTCGATTTTGTCAAGTTAAAATATCCGCACCCCTGTACATCTGGATTCTCAATCAGCTCGATCGCTTCAGCGAGGAGAAATTTTTTTCTCCCCGTTCCAACTCAAACTTTTTCAACCACGCTCAAAATGCACGATTCTCTTTGCTACTTTCTGGCATGAAAAAGGGTCCATTTCATGCCTGAGTTGAGAAAAGTATATTGTACGCCAAGGGCGTGAAATGGGCTTTTTAGACCGAATAACGAGTCAGAGACCAGCGTGTTAGCGAGCCAACAACAAGTTCAGCAACTACACGAGGTCAAGTAGTCCACTTAGTCCTTAGTACACAGTGCACACCAGTTTTTATCAGGAATGTAACGATTTTTGCATTTTCATGGTTATTAAGCCAAAAATTTCAAAATGTGACAAAAAAAACTCTTTTTGTGAAAAAATATACTTTTTTGTAACATGTGCATAAAAAGTAGAGACAAAAAGTAGACTAAGAGTTCATTGTTGTAACTTATTTGTAACTCCTTTAAATAACACACACACAGGATAACCCAATTTAAACGAGCACCGCTAATAACTCATCAAGGACAACCCTAATCGAAAAAAAGGTGGAGACAAAAGTTGTAGGATATCGAAGAAGAAGTCGGAGAGTGACCTTGGATTTGACCTTAAACTCTTTTTTCAAAGTCATTTAAAGGTCAGCTTTAATTTTTTTAATAGAAACATTATTTTTATTTTGCAGAAATAAAAAGAACTAGAAATTTTACGTTCAGAATAGTAGAATGGTCCGTAATTACCTCCTAAAAATCTATGCAATATATTTTATAAAAACTTAGATAAAAGTAATTCTATTATAGCAGCTTTACCAGATCTTGCCAAGACTTAATATTTAATACGGCAATAATTTAATATGGTCAATCACGGAATTTTCGCTAGGGTGGGGTGGCTTGTTAGTTTGAATGAGGTTTGTTTAAGCTAAAACACGTACACATTTTCAGCTGGAACACGTACACATTTCTTCCCTCCAGCCTTGCTTACAGCTTGACGAGAAGCCTTGAGTTCGCTACGAATGACTTCGCGAGAGTTGTTGCTTGGAATAGCAGAGGTGAAAGCAGCTTTGATTACTCTAGCCAGTGAAATAGATGGCTTTTTTTCTTTGTTCATCGTTTTAGACCCATACCAAACTTGGATTTTGCTTTCATCGTGCCTGCTATGGTGAGAACAGCTGCTTTTTCGCCAAGCCCCGTGTCTTTCGCCCAGACTCGCTGCCAGGCTTTTGCAGTTAAAATCTTATCTGCAGCGTTTCTTGTTTCAACGTTTTCTCGATTCTGTGAGTAGGCAATGCTCTTTGCAAGCTCTATCGAGACCATTAATTCTAGGATCCCCACGTGCTAATCGCTTTGCTAGTTTAGTATCAGGTCCGCAGTACTGATATCCTGGCAGTTGAAGCTCCACTTGTTTGTTGATAAGTGTGTTCATTAAATCACGGCCTCTACGACGCGACGTCGCTGCTTATGCACGATCATGATGCATGAGAGGACAGCTCTCGACTGACTTTAATAGCTTATAAGCGTAGGTTTTATAGCTGCAGCGATAGTCGTTTCCAAACTTAGAAAGCATCTACATGGATTTCAAATCGCACAAAATCAGGCTAATAGAGCAGCAGAAAGTGCCGAAACGTCACGGGGAAGTAATACTGGACAATATACGAGCAGTATTTTGCGAACCATCAAATTGTGGTAAAACAAATACTCTGCTCGCTCTTATTACGCATCCCAATGGACTCAAGTTCGATAACGTGTACATCTAAGTCGCTGAAACAACCAAAATACAGATTCCTTGAGCAGCTTTTGCAATCTTTGCCTGGAATACGGTACTTCCCTTTCAGTATACACGATACAGTTGTAACACCTGACGACGTACTCCCTTATTCAGTTATGGTTTTCGACGACGTCACCTGTGAAAGACAGGACAAGATCAGAGCCTTCTTTTGCATGGGGAGACATAAAAACGTAAACTGCTTCTATCTCTGTCAGTCATACGCTCACGTTCCAAAACATTTGGTACGCGATAACGTGAATGTGTTGGTAGTTTTTCGCCAAGATGACGTAAATCTTAAACACATGATCATGTGAATTCTGATATGACATATACAAATTTCAAATATTTATGCTCAGCATGCTGGAAAGATGCTAAATATGAATTTCTTTTTATCGATAAGGAGGGAACCATCAATGATGGACGATATAGTAAAGGTTTTGAATGCTTTGCCACAAATATATAATGTAAAGCAGATATGAGTAGTTGCAGTAGACTGCGATTCGTCAAAGAGTCAACATGGCAGACTTTCGGCGTGAAAAGGCATTCTTCAGCAAATTACCAAAGCTAGAAAAGCCATTAGATAAAAATATAGATTATTGAAGCAAGGTAAAACTAGCATGGAAAAAGCTTTGGGTGAGACTTTTAAGCCAATCGTAGATCCGCTAGAGAAACTGGTCAGAGTGAAAGAAGAGATTCAGCCAGATATTAAACAAGAATTGAAAAAAGAAAATAGTTTTGACGATGATATTATTGATGATGATGAGCCAAATAATGAGAATGATACGCTACTCAATGAAAGTGTTGATACATTCGAAAGTGCTCAAGAGGATAGTAAGGATGAGAAAGAGCGTAAAATGAAGAACAAGCGATTGCTGTCGTTGAAACCAAATTGTCATGAGGTGGATGACAAAGACAATGAAATGAACAAAGTATCTGTTGTCGTTGAGACAAAATTGCCAACGATATCTCGATTAGATATTTGGAATTTGGCAACTAAAGGAAAAACTAAAAGATAAACTAAAGGATTGCAAGAGCTGCTTTTTAGACTGCATCCGGATGAGACATTGATTAAGCCTGATGATTTGCAAAATTATAAACAGATTCTCGAAGCTACAAACGCACATAGAAAACATTACAGTTACAACCAGCCTACACGTCAACAAAACAGTAAGAAATATAATACCATCATTACTCCACTATTCAAAGTGCAAAGCTTAGGAAAGGCCGGTAGTGGGCTACTACCTTGATATAAAATTGCAAGAAAAGGCTCTCTCATGGACTACATATACTGGAATGATCCCAACGAACTAGTTGATCGTTTACGCTTGCTCATGGCTGAACGTTTAGCTGGTAATAATAGCCATCTGAATGAAATTCATTCTATCGTCAAAGAGTTGCGGGAAGCTTAAGTTATATATTAACTATAGTTACAAACGCCTTGAAGTCAGTAACAAGATGATCGTCGATATATTTAGACGTCAGTCTAATTGCTCTAAAGGTCGTCGTGATCCTCCTGGTATTGGCTATAAACTAACTGCCGACGAACACTTCGACATTGGAGGCAAAAAGTTGTGTAACGTAGCAGAATCTCAGCAGCCAAACGATGCAGTGAATTCATCAGTCCTTCAACGTTTAATTCATACGGAGATCCGCAGTGTTTACGAGATTACAAGTGACCTGAGAGAATTAATTGATGCTGTAGAATTAGCTATACAAATCGTTAAAGATGAGAATGCGGAAAAACTGAGAAAAATAGATTTGGCTATTAGTGAATTATATGAGATTCTGCATAAAAATTCTCAGAATAATAATGACACATCAAAAAGCTAGACTAGTGGAGGAACTTCATAAGCCAGCTCGGCGTAATTATCAGCGTCGAAGGTTCATAATGCGTGGCTTGGATGAGACATGACAAGCTGATCTGGTGAAGATGCAGCCATACGCACAAAAGAACAAAGTACCTGCTGACAGTTATCGATGTCTTTTCAAGGTACGCTTGGGCCGTACCTTTGAAGCAGAAAACTGGAAACGAAGTTGTGCACTGATGTCTGTTCTAGATCAGTGTCTTGTGCCAAAAAACTTGCATACTGATCGAGGTAAAGAATTTTACAACTCCTCGTTCGAAAGCCTTATGAGAAAATACGGCATCAATCTCTACTCAACATACAGCAATCTCAAAGCTTACATCTGTGAGCGTTTTAACCGTACGCTCAAGAACAAAATGTGGATGCAATTTGGTTTAAGAGGCACGTATAAATGGCTCGATATCTTAGCTGATTTACTGACAAAGTACATTAATAGCAAACATCGCACAATTGGGATGAAGCCTAAAGATGTCAGCAAGAAGAATGAAGCTATACTCCTCAAACGTTTTTCTCGCCAAGAAGGTAGAAAAAAATCTAAATTTAAGGTTGGGGATAAGGTGCGGGTGAGCAAAATGAAGCAAGTATTTAAGAAGGATTATACACCTAACTGGTCAACAGAGATTTTCACCATTAGTCAAGTTGTACTAACATATCCAGTGCAAACTTACAAGCTCGAGGACTATTAAGATCAACCCATCGCTGATGGTTTCTATGAGCAAGAACTCCTAAAAGCTAAATATCCAGATATTTATCTCGTAGAGAAAGTATTGAAAAAGCGTGGGGATCAGTTATATGTAAAATGGTTATATATGAAAATAAATTTATTTTACAATATTCATAACATTGCCTTATACATCATCCTTTAGTATTTGGTAATGCCCCCAAGAAAGCGTCTGTTTTTCCTGAAATTAAATACCGCTTGTCATCGTAGGGGCTTAATGCTAGCTTCATTTGCCTAACAGTTTGCACTCTATGAGCTTTTGATGTTATGCTACACTGCTGTCTATGCTGCGTGGAATAATCTGTTAGACACTCAAACATAATTGTCAAAAGTAATTGTCTTATCAACGACACTGCTTTTCACGCCTTTAACCTTTTTTATGTGATCTTCTCCGTTCCTGCGCACGCTATACATTTTGCTGCAAAGTTCTACAAACTCAGTCATAATTTGTCCACAGCACTCGTCTTTTATTAGACCGACAATCTTCTTGTTGACATGAAGCATTCCAAAAATATTTTCCACTGGATAATCTGAAGTATCGAAGTTCTGAATATCTCGTTTGATGAAAGCGTAAATATCATCACAGCCAATTTCATAGAGCAAACTGTCAGTATCTGTGTAGAGCAGTTTACACTTTTTACCAAACTCACGTTTCATATAATCATAATGGAAGTCGTACATTAGAGTTTTCGATAAATCCAATACACAGAGTCCCACATAAATTGGCTTATTCATTAAAACTTCAGTCTGTTTGAGTTTAATGAGTGCGAGATTCTCATCAAGGATAGTACGACTATGAAATTTTGGTCTAGAAATGAGAGCCTCTGCACCATATCTACTTCCCAGTATTTCACCAGCTTGACATTTACTCTCTTCTGCACATTCTCTATTGTCTTCCCAATTACAGCATTATTCATTAATTTGTAGAGATTCTTCTCAAAATCATTTTCAGCCTCTTGTCTCATCTTGCTGTTTAAATCTACATATTCTTTGAGCCAAGGGCTTTGCTTAAATCGTAAAATTCTGTGAATTTTTGTAAGCTGCAATCTATTTTTGAGAGCCTGTTTCAAATTTCTGTAGTGGAGAATATAGCGTGACTTTGTATCTACAGTTGTCAATAGTTTATCAAATTTCGAGCCTAGTGGCTTCTTGTGCTCCGGGCAGAACGGTAAGTCTTTATGGAGATCGTGCAAGTGCTGTCGATAATCCAAATCAACTTCGAGAATGTAGCCCAATTCAGAATCATCTGCCACATTAAAATTAGTGTTTTTATCAACCCATTGAAAATCTGCATAAGGTAATGGTTGTTGAAGAGCCCATCCCTAAAGGTTGTGGGCGTCGAAATATATGAGGTATTTCGATTCTTGTTTCGGATCATAATCAGCCATATACTTGTTATTTGCGCAAGCGTAGCGATTAGAGCACTGACTCACGCCACCTCTTATACAACGCTCAATAAACATTACTTGATCAATATCAGTGAGCAATTCAAGCCGAATGTTTGTATACTTTAGCATGGCATCCCACGTTAATCGAGGTGTTGTGTAATAATGTGCAGGATCCAGGCCATACGCTGAGACGCAAAGACGTGTTGCGAAAATTTTCGAAAATTTTAGCTTACAGCAATACATCCGTTTTTAAATATAAACCAGAATATTTTTTGCATGCTCATAATTTTTATCGGAAATTCCACTGTAAAATTTATTTATCGATGGAATTTCCGTTTCTGAAAGTTTTTCCTCGCAATCCTAGTATTCATATAGAAAAACACCTTTTCTTTTAAGCAAATTAAATTTTTTATCTGTCAATGAAAAATATTGCTGATCTTGACTAAATCCTTGCTTGAGAATAATTAATTCCTGAAGATATGATGATAGCTTATCTAATGTTGCTGCCATGAAACGAAAAGAATCGATAAATCTGAGCTTGATATCGCAGCCATCAATATGTTTGGTGAAGGAAATAAAGCGCTTTTTATTTAATGGTAAAAGATCTATTCTTCCTGGAGAAGTGCTGGCAATGTCTCGGACGAGAAAGTGTGAGTCATAGCCCGTGAAATTATGAAAAATAATTGGGATGATGTGCGAGTCTTGATAGTTTAAGTTGCATTCTTCATGTGCTGCACCTCGATATCAGAAACTTAAAAATATAAGTATTTTTACAGTGAAATATGTAAACATCAGTATTTTTTATAGTATGTAAAAATATATTTTACCTGCCCGTTGAATGGCAATGATCCCTTACTCGTTTGCCATCATTAAACGGTTTTTCACAAATGTGGCATACTGTTACCACTTGGAAAGCATGCTGCTGATCCCATGTTAGTGCTTGCATTTTTTAAAATCTCATCGACTCGATTAGCTATGGTCTCAAGTTCTTTCATAAACCATTTCGCAGGCTCACTACCTCTGTAGCTGTAATAACTCGATAATGAGTCATCGTAACTACATTTTAAATAATAGCCAATACTAAATGCTTCATGCTCTTGGTATGCATGGCTGTTGTTACCAATTATAGGTTTAAGAAAACTTTTGAAATCTGCATAAATTACGGACGGAAGCACAATCTTCTTTATGTTAAGCTAATTTATCTTCATATGAAAAATAATGTAGGTATCGATAACAAATGTATTTACGATGATTTTTCTTGGATATTTGACTAGAGACCAAACGAGATAAATCCTTAATCCAAACGTAGTGATATCTAATTGGTTCCAAATTTTGTATCACCCCTTGTTCATCCGTATCATCATCTGTATAATAATTTTGTACAATAAATGGTTTATATGCAGCTTTTTTTCATCCTTTGTAATGTAAATTGGTACAACTTTGAATTTCTCATTATGCTTCTTTAAAATATAAACATTGATAGAAATATTATTTTGTTTTTCAAATTTAGGCACTTGCTTTGGCATAACGGAGAACTTGATTCCTTGAAAATTAAGTTCTTTTTCATATTTTATGTATTCTGATACACGATTTGGGTTTTTAGAAGGATACAGTGCAGGCATTATAGCCCATTTGAAACATGCGGCATTAAAATTCTGTACATTAACACATGCTTTTTTCCGTTTAATAAATTCAGGTAAATCTACAAAAGAGCTTGCACGCATCGGCTTATATTTGTTTATATTTACGCTTAAATTCAAAATTTCACTCAGTGTCCATCCTGAGTCCCTTTCTTGGAACTCTTCTATTTCTCGCTGAATGGGATCTTAAACGTTCATTTTCCACCACTGGTTTAAGTCAGATGTCGGAAAAATTGCATCAGCTTTTGTGTTAAAATACTTTATTTCAGTTCCTTCTTCGTCAGCCTTTTTTATAATAAATTTAGCGGCTAATATTACGTAAACTTTGAGGGCCTCTTCTTTTTTGAGCATATTCTTTATTCGAGGTTTGAATAAAACTTCAGCATCTTTTAAAAAAGAAGTAATGTCCAAATTTTTCAGATTCATAATCACTCTTGATCGTATGCCATTATTCAAACAACTTTCTCAATCTTGCCACTTTACACGATCACTTATTCTTTCTCGTTGTTGTAGTCCTTCACCAATTTTTAATAAACACTATAATTTTAGCTGGATACCTTTTACAAGCAATATAGTGGATAAAAACTTTTGTTTTTCGTGGACAGTTGTATCATGTTTATATAGAAGCTGCCTAATTATTTTTAAACTGTTAGTAGTAAGCTTTATCTATTTTAAAACTTTTTCTGGATGAACAGGTGAACGTGCTAGTAGGTAAACTAGGCCGTCATCAGCACATGCTGTTATGAGTATACGCCGTCATCAGCACATGCCGTTAACGGCACACGCCGTTTCTGGCACAGGCCGGTACTGGCACACTCAGATGAGAGAGCGGTAAGAGAGCGGTGAGAGAGCGGTCGATAACGTCATCAACGCTGGCGTTGTCGACCGCGAGATCCCCGTTCGATGCGTCTCGGTGCTGGCGGTGACATCAACGGCACGATATTACCTTCCGCTGTTGATACCGACGGCTTGCTTCTTTACCATCATGTATCTTCTAGATGAAAAAAAGAAAAAAGATATCGTTGGCTATGCAGGGGGTTTGAACCGGGAATCTTGCGGTCGCCGGCCGAGCATCTTACCGACTTACCCATTACGGGAGTGATAACTAGTATTCAATCAAGTTAGCTCACTACTTAAATCTCTTATAACCCTCTTTCTCAGGCATAGAATAAGTATTTGTGGAAAACTTTTGTCAATACTGTTTTCAATCAGCAGATGTTTCCTTCTTTTCTTGTTTCTTATCATTTTTCGAATCAGGAAGAGGCTTATAACCGGCACTACTAGGTGGTGAACCCATGATGTACGAATGAGCATGATATGGAAGTTTTCTCGTATTATAAGTTTTTTTTTTAATATAATAATAGTAGTATAATAACTATAATTAATATATTATAAGATTTTTTTCTCGTATTTATAAGTCATGGGAGCCCCAACCATCGCTCTCACCTGTGAGATTCAACCATGTAACTTAACCTCTCCATAAATATTTTTTCACTCCCACTCCATGGATGAACCTTGTCTCTCCAATTGCTTACATTGCTCTTGCATGTATTTCTTCATAAATCGTACATTGTGAAGAGCACAGCTGGATTTATAGGCGCCATTATGATGAGGACAAACCGTTACGAGTTTCTTCTTCAAGGATCTCATTACTATTACTGCAGTAGAGTCATGCAAGGCTTCCCGAAGAATTTTGCCGATTTCTGTATATTCGATTTCACCAGATGACCATGGTATACCATGATAATGATATTCCAACCATGTATTCTCTTGCTTATACTTTTCTGTGAGTCGACGCCATGGAGAAGGCTGTTTGAAATGTAGTACAATAGGTTCGATATCATCTCTTAGAGAAACTATAGATAGCTCCTTGAGGATGAAGTCATTGCCGGGCTGCTTAAAGCCTTAATGTCCATTAAGTACTCCATCTCGGAATGACTATGACTAGCAGCAAGCTTTTCTTTATATTCCATCCCCACCACAAGCAGCGCAAGAAAGGGGGCTTGAATGCGCGCACATAGTAGTGCAAGAGTGGGGATATGAAAGCGCTCTACTCAGGAGAGCATTGGAATGCAAGTTTCAAATCTCTCCATGAATTCGATTTTTGTTATGATACAATGTGTGTTATTAAATAAATCAAACGAGTTTTTTTACAACACCATTTACGCAATTATACTGAACTACGCGATCATGTATAATTAAACAATAAGCAGAGGTTCCTGCGGGAAAATTATCTTTGGATTCAAATTCCAGCCGAACATCAACGGAGGCGTTTTTCAAAGCTTCGTTCTGCTTTGAACAATCGATGACTATAAGAGGTAGATAGCTGATGAAGTGTTGCTTTTTCAGCATAGGCTCAATACTCTTGTCATAGTATGCACGTTGAAAGTTGGCATACATATCGTAGAGCGTAGCATACTGATTGCGTTCAATATCTAAATTTAGATTTCCATAAGGATAGTATTGTGAATTTAAGAAGAGTTTAACATTACTGATATTGCAGTGATCGAAACGACTAGCATTAATTTCTTTCACTGCCTTCCTATTTGTTTGGAATCCGAGGATCACGAAGCGTGGTTTTTCTAACTGATTAGATGTTTTGACTGTCCAAACATGTCTGGGTGTAGTGGGAAACAGTGGATATTCGTACAGCTCCCAACTACGAAAACTCATGTCGATCGATTTACCCTTCTGAATATGACTAAGCATCCGGATTTTATGCTGATTAGATAATACTACATATCGCATGATCCACTCAATTTTCATCAACTCAATCTTGAAATCCTCGTACTCTGCTGCAGTAGTTGCAGTTGCGACCTTCGTAGGTGTCTGTATTACGGAATTCAGATCATTTCTCGATCTAGTGAAAATGAGTTCATGCTTCACGTTAATGACTACCTTGCGATAGTCTTCAGTAAAGCCTAGAATCATACTTAGAGGTATAGATAAATCAAAGTATCCTTCACTATTCATCAAATTTTCTTTCTCCTCAACGTCGAGCCAGCTGGCATTATGGATGATTAGACTTTGACTTGGATTAATCGATACCCAGCCTTTCATGAGAGTAGTTAATCCGACATTTTTACATTTATCGATCTCTATAGCATTTATCTCATATCCTATTTCCTCAAACATATTGCAGACGGCGTTGTTTACCAACTTTGTATTTTTCACGAGAGTACCATCAGCTTTGGTTAGCTTACCACATACATGAAGCGAACTAGCTGACGGCAAAAGACACAAGTCTTGATGTTGCACCGAGATACGAATTTCATCACTATTATTGTAAGATGAAACGTTGTAAGGTTGATGAGCATGAATCTCATAATGAGATATTGACTCATCGAATGTCACGGGTGCCTGTATATTTAGAATTTCTTCCATTTTGACAGCAGAAGAATATACACGTTATTTTCCACCAACTCTTAAGCCGAGGCTTTTTAGAAACTGAATGTTTTGCCGTGTTAGCGTTCTTAACGTTCGCGGACGACTGATGACTTTTCGACATTTTCGATTCCTTATATACCCGCGACTGTTAACGATCCCCATTATACTTGCTTCATATATAATCTCACTGTTATTTCTTCACCGCGAAAATTCACTAAGTGTCCGTCTTGATCAACTATACAAATTTGAATTTGAACTATGCTTTTCACAGTGATTGGAAGGTAAATAACTTGAGAAGGAACTTCAATAATCTTATAGCCTGGTGGTACTGTAGGGAAGAATTCGTATATTGTATGCACTTTCTTACCGTTTATATAGGCAGCGGTAGTGATGTTACACTCGACTCGTAGAGCGTTGACTTTGAGAATGGATACAGGTAGATCAGAGCTATGAGAGACGTTTGATGAAAGAAGTCGTTGTGCGAAACCTAGCAATTGACCTATTGAATCTTTTGGACGAAAATCAATTATATGACTGCACTCTATTACACTGCGAAGAGTATTGTTATTAGGTTTAAGACTGAAAAGTATGTTTTTTGCAGCTAGTGTTTCACGAAGATAATTGTCTATATCTTCAATCTGGTAACTACCAGTTAGTAAGTAGATTACTTCTTTACCAACATAGAACTTGTTGTTATCTATATCTATGTTTGGAATTGAATTGAAGGTTAATAGTTCAATCAATCCGAGAACGTAGTTCTTATACGATGAAAGTTCGATTGGCGGGAAAAATTGTGCTTCAAGTATAGTAGATGTACCTGAAAGACTCAATGTTAATGAATCACTCATGATGGTCAAATTGATACTGTTTTGGTAATCATTTCTTCACTCCTTTATATAGTCTCGAACTCAAGAATTCAAGACATAGATGCCCACAATTAAATGTATCATAGTCCTGATATTTTTCATAGTTATTTGAGCACACAACCAATTCGTATTCATAACAGTAGAAAATATACTGACATTATCTATCCTCTGTTTAGTGGGAAAAGTGGAAAAGAATTACCTCGTTATAAAATTGCTAGAAGAGATACTCGAATGGATTACGTGTACTGGGACGATCCAAATGAGCTAGTTGATCGTTTACGCTTACTTATAGCCGAACAATCAGCCGGCAATCCTAGTCATGTCAATGAGATTCACTCAATCATAGAAGAACTTCGCGAAGGAGGGTATATATACTGAGCTGTTTCATTTACAAACATCATTATCAAAATGAGTGTCGACGTGTTCGGACGTAATTTAAAAAAGAGTGAGGGAAGTCGTGACCCTCCTGGTTTTGGTTTCAAAATCACAATAGATGGTTAATACGACATGGATAAAAAGAGCATGCATCTGCAATGTGGGAGATGCACAAAACATAGATGAGGCTGTCAGTTTGTTTCAATTTCAAATGGAAAACCAAAAAATTCTAGATTTAATATCCCGACAAGAAAGAGACTTAAACAATTTAGATTCTCTTTTGGAAGCATACAGAGAGCAATTTGATTTAAAATTACTTACCTAGTTTTATAATACTAACTTTCAAACTCTCATGAAACAGTATAAGATCAATATGTACTCAACGTATAGTAATTTAAAAGCTTCTATATGTGAACGTTTTAATCGTACACTCAAGAACAAGAGGTGGATTCAATTTAGTTTGCAAGGCAATTATAAGTGGTTAAAAGTCTTACCTGATTTGATCACAAAGTATAATGATACCAAGCATCGAACTATTAGAATGAAACCCAACGAAGTGTCTACAGCTAATCAATCTCAGATTTTCAAAAGATTTACTTGTGAGAGTAGATTGACGAAGAAGCCTAAGTTTAAGATTGGTGATAAGGTACGATTGAGTAAAATGAAGCAAGTTTTCGAGAAAGGCTATAGACGTAACTGGTTTGATAGTTCACATAATAGTTGGATTGATAAGACTGAAATATAATTTTCTTTTTTTTTTGGAAGTGATGAGAGCCCCACCTTTGCTCTCACCTGTGTTAACTATAAACCATAGTTAACTATCTCTCCATTAACTTCCTTTATTTATTCAAACAATTATTTTCAATAGTTAACATTCAGAAAATACAAAATTCAATGTCATTTTCGCCTTTTGAGGTCAGGGACAGCTTCATCTCCTTGGCTTGACTAGACATACTCTCAAAGGTCTCTTTGTCCTTCTCCAATGCAGCTGATATACGGGGAGGGAGGAACACCTGATATTCATCGTCTAGAGTAGCCACAATTCTCAGTCCATATCAGTTTTGACTGGACGTAGGGATGTCACCATATGCTTCTGTCAGGTCTGTAGCTCAGACATCTTCTTCGTGGGAAGGAATCCTCGGCTGGCAATCTTGTTGATAGCGTCCATCTTTGAGGTCTTTGCTCTTTAGCTCGTTGATCGAGAATGATTTCGAGAGCCTTTGGCTTCCTTAAGTATTGTCTTCCCCACCACTACTACCAGCGGTGACGGCGGCTCACACATCGGATTGGTCGGCAGGGAGTCTGCGCAGTAAAGCTGTGATCTGAGCATGCATGTAGTCCTCGTCTGATATTCCACTATCATAGAGGCTACTATAGAAACTCTCCTTGTCTGGAAGGGAGGTCTCGTTCAAGTAGTCAAAAGATTTGATGTGATCGTACGGGAACACACCTTTCCTTCTAAGTAGTTCTATCTGAACATCGCTGAACTCCTTCTTGAACTCTCTATCGACTATTTTCAACTTGTCTAAATACGATGCAAGTTTGTCAAGTGAAGATGGCATGAATCGGAAGGAGTCGATAAACTTGAAGTTGATGTCACTTCCATCAATATGTTTGGTGAAAGAGATGTACTTCTCTTTATTTTGCGGTATAATAGAGACTCGTCCCTTGGAGTTATTGGCAAGCTCCTTTATGAACAAGTGCGAATCATATGCGCTCAAGTTGTGGAATACAACTGGAATACATCGAGAATCCTTATAGTTGAGATTACAGCTGTTGTGAGCCGCTCCACGATATCTGGAAAAAAAATAGTTATTAGATAATTTGATAATAATCGGATTGATAATAAACAATTTACTGTCCCGTAAAGTGACAATGATCTTGAATTTTGATGTCAGTCACGTTGAACGGTCCTCTACAGATGTGACAAGTCGTAGCACAATCAAACGATCTTTGATCCATATCCTTCATTGGCAAGGGATTCTTGTGCATGTTGGTGAGTTCTTCAGCTAGCATGTAGAGTTGTGAAATAAACCATTTCGCAGGATCTTCGTCTTGTTCTGTTTTTCTTCTGTAACTGATGTACTTGCACTTGAATTCGTCATAAGTGTATTGAACATAGCAGCCAATGCTGAAGGGTTCATGCTCTTGGTAAGCTCGATTATCGTCAACAGGCTTGAGTAGACTGCATACATAACTATTGGAACTCTCTCTTTGTTGTTGACGTTTTTGCATTCCAGCACGCTGTCTTTTTCTTGAGGCAACGACACTTTGCACATATTTGCTTGTAAACAGTCGACTACGTGAGCTTTCAATTTTGGCTTATCATGAAAATAGTGAAGACAACGATCACAGAGATGTTTTTTATGTGAATTCTTTGATAACTGTAAATTTACTAAACGAGACAAATCTTTAATCCAGACGCAATGGAATCTTGGAACTCTCAAATTTCCTTGTTGTTCTTCTTCATTCTCATCTATATAAGTGACTTGCACGAGCAACATGTTCACATGTTGATCTTTCTTTGAAGCTGTCGAGTGACATGGCAATACATTAATTACACTACCCTTCTTCTTGAGTATAAAGAGATTTACCGAGACGTCATTCTGCTTCTCAAACTTCGGTATTTGCTTTACAGATACTGGGAATTCAATATCTTTGAAGTTCAACTCATTCGCATAGGCTTGATATTTTGAAACTCGCTGTGCATTTATATCTACAGGATGTAAAGCTGAGAGAATGGCCCATTTAAAGCATTCGTTGTCTTGATTTTGAACATTGAAACATGCTCTTTTCTTTTGTATCGCCATTGGTAACTCGATGTATGAAGCAGCTTTCATGGGGCTAAATTTTTTCATATTCACCGTTAAGTTGCGAATGCTCCTTAAAGTCCATCCAGAGTCTCGTTCCTGGAACTCTTCCATGTCTTGTTCAATCGGCTGCTTAACGTTACCTGCAAACCACTCTTTTAAGTCACTAGTTGCGTAGAAAAGACTTTGTATTTAAATATTTCACTTCCACAATTTCTTTATTTTCTTCGACAATCATTAAGTACAACTTTTAGTAAGCAGTGTTGAGTAATCGATGAATACTATAAAGTTGACCACATGAAGTTTGACATGTCTTTTTCTTATAAATATTTAAGGCTGATGACTCTATCAATTCTTCCACTTCATAATAGCTTTAGAGGTTAAGTCAATCGATCTTTTCAAGTCGCTAGAGTTTAAGTCTCCATCACAGGCATATTTTACAATACACCACAATTCTTTCACTATGTTTACAAATTCGTTTGTTAAATCCATTTTTTTACTCAGTTATTAATGGAGAAAATGATGTTCGGCAGTTTGTTGGGCAGCAATTCGTCGT
Source organism: Nasonia vitripennis (assembly GCF_009193385.2). Taxonomy (NCBI): domain Eukaryota; kingdom Metazoa; phylum Arthropoda; class Insecta; order Hymenoptera; family Pteromalidae; genus Nasonia; species Nasonia vitripennis. The sequence goes on from NW_022279590.1 coordinate 2,464,395, forward strand.
TCGACAGTTTTGTTGAAACGTTGCACTATTTTCACTTATCACTTTTTAAGTTGTCCAGCAGAGATTCGTCGTTCAGCAGCGATTCAACGTCTGACAGCGTTACACTTTTTCACAGCACTAGTCACTTTTTACACTTCCTTTAACGATTCAGCATCCACCAGATTGTAGTTCAGCAGTTAAGAAGTTCGTTGTACACTTTCGTTCGATGATCTCTTGGCACTTTTACACAAAACTTTTTATATAACTTGTCACTTTTTACACAGCAGCTCCTTACTCCACGAGTCGATGAACAATAATGATTTTTTAAGCATCAATTTTTTCTTAAGTAGAGGTCTCCCCACTATAATGCAGTAGAAAAGCTGTGACGCTGATTGGTTCGTAAGAATGTAGAAGGGGAAGCATTGATCTGATTGACTAAGAGGAAAGTGGAGGGGGAAGTCATTATCTGATTGGTTGACATAGCTCTCGCAAGCAGTATAAAGAGGAACCAGATACGTTTTAGTAGTAATTTCGTCAGGGCCTACGTAGTAGATATCCAAGGCTTCAAGAGCACTTGCAACGAGTTCATCTTCAAAGAGGTAGCGATCGTTGCTCTCGAGGAAGATGCAACTCCATCAGTCTTGCTCTTTCGACCACCGTACTCTTGGAACGCCCTACCGAGATGGAGAAAATGTGAGAACCGGTGGTTAGAACACAACTATCTAGGAATATCCTGGAATGATGGAGAGATACCTTACGAAGATCTAGTGCATACTCTTCATAATCTTCTACGAGGAGCTCATAAGATCTATGTCAACGGTCCGGAGAAAAGAAGATGGTTGGAGAGACTAGTACCTTATGTCTTCGACCTTGGTGAAATGAGATATCCATCTTTGATAGAGCTACGAAAGAAGAGTTATACAACATGCAACAATCACAAACTATGTAAAATACCGGTATGTACAGCTGAAAGCGCATGCGCACTGAAGTCTTGGGTACTTGGACAGAAACCAAAAATATTAAAGGATTTTTGATGATGAAGTAGAGAATATGTAAAAAATCATAGATCCCTGGTATATATCAGTCGATTGCGTTTCCTACATATACCGATTGAGATGGGTAAATAGCTCTGTGTCTGTTTTCAGCCTGAAATCAGTGATAACGTTTCCTGCATATACCGACAGAGCGTTCGGGGTCTCTTTTCATCTTGAAATCAAGTATCAAATTTAAACCAGATGTAATGATCAGATATGACGATTTTCTCTATATAATTTTGTTTAATTTTTTTATTTAAAATTACAGCAAAATTAATACGCTGATATAAAGTTAAATATAAATTTTATTCAATGTTTATACATATATACATATAATTTTTTATTCGGGCTTATTTTATTCATTTTACATTAACACATTATTTCAATGCACACCCACCGTTAAATGAAACTTTGAATTATCCCGCTCGTATGTGAAGTGTCATGGCCGATGGGTAGGATATTCAAAGATGGCTGACGGGTGGGGTATTCAAAGGTATACAAAGACATATTTAATTTTCCAATTCTTTTATTAAATTTTCCAGTAATAAAATAGCAACGTTTGGTATATTGTGATATAAACAATCACGTACTTTTTTAAAAACAAATAGATTTTGTTGTCGGGTGACCTCTCCACATATTTCATATAAAAAATCTCTTTATTCATAAATAAACTTATTCCTTCTTGCATAAAATGAGATAGTTGATCATTCTGTTCCAAAATTAATGACGTATAGAAATCATGCATTGTGCCAAATACCTAAAAAGTAAATTTATTATTAATATTTGTAAACAATAATATATTAGTTTTACACTTTATATGAAAAACGTCTGCGAAGAACGAGTTGAAAAATTTACAAGTGTAATACAAGCTTGTGTAAGTTAAAGTAGCCTGGAATTTAACATAATCTTAACCTAACTTACGTAAAGGTCATATTACACTTATAAATTTTTCAAATCTTTCTTCACTGACGTTTGTCATGTTGAGTGTAAACTTGTTTTATTATGATTATAAACAATTACCGAAGCGACTATTTCCAATAAAAGTAATCTTTTCTGTATAAGCGGTACGTCAATTTGTTTTAAGAAATTGTGTAGAATTCCAAATAACTCGATGCCAGTTTTCTTGAAGTTTGTTCCATCTTCTTGAGTGTATAGCATTGTTGCATAGAACGAGTTATTGTCGCCATAAAACTCCTCTCCAACTTCCAAAAACAACCTTATCTTAACACATATATATATATATATATATATATATATATATATATATATATATATATAAACGTATATTGATACACGACGTCTGTTTCTATATAATTTTTTAATAATCATGTATAGTCGATATACATAATCATATATGATCGTCTATTCATACACAAAGTTTGTATCTATATAATTTTAATAACTCATATATGGTTATGTATACTAATTTATAGTCAAACATAATCATAAATAAGTTCATACATCAATTTAGTTGTAGTTGATTGAAGATAAGTACTTATATATGATTGTAAATAAAAAATATATATTTAATCGATCGACTACAAATAAATTGTGTAAACTTATTTATGCTCATACATGACTATATTAAATACTATAGACAATCATACATATATATATATATGGCTATGCATAATTATATATATATATATATATATATATATATATATATATATATATATATATATTATATATATATATATATATATATATATATATATATATATATATATATATATATATATATATATATATATATATATATATATAATTATGCATAGCCATATATGATCATTAAAAAATTATATAGAGGTAAACGTTGTGTTTCAATATATGATCATATAATTATACATGAGTATACATAAGTAAACATAAATCATTTTATGTAATTAAATATTGATTATTTTTCAGGTGAGATCTCACCTGAGATCTAACCTGAGATTATCATATTAAAATTGAAAGTTTATAAAAATTAAAAAAATACTTACAATATGGACATGATGTAATGAAAAGATGACCTTCTTCTATAAAGCGTTAGCACTGATAAAAATTCTAAAACATACAGCGGATATGATATGTTATACGACAAAGCCGTTCGTTCAAACTTTTCTCTGACTACTATGGAGACATATCGGTAAAGAAGGAAGCCGTTGGTATCAACAGCAGAAGGTAACATCGGGCCGTTGACGTCACCGCCAGCACCGAGACGCATCGATCGGGGATCTCGCGGTCAACAACGCCAGCGTTGATGACGTTATCAGCCGCTCTCTCACCGCTCTCTTACCACTCTCTCATCTGAGTATGCCACTACCGGCCTGTGCCAGAAACGGCGTGTGCCGATAACGGCATGTGCTGATGACGGCGTGTGCTCATAACGGCATGTGCTGATGACGGCCTAGTTTACCTACTCGTGCTAGAAGCGTGTAAGCTTTTAGAAAAACGTTAACGGTTTTCTTACAATCGAGCGCTGACATATTAGCTTAATGTATTGGGCAAAGTAGGCTTTCATACTAAATCAAAATAGCAAGTCTTGTCCTTTGTATAGCGTCAGAAGGTAGTAAACTAGATATACGCACTTAGTGTGCAGAAAAATAATTCATAGAAAATTAATCATCTTATGTATTAACAAACGCGCATAAGATAAATATTACAGGTGAATTTTTAAAAGTAATCCGACACCCTTGACTGGCGCATCGCGATAAACATGTAGTTACACTCAATATGCGCAATTATTCGTAGAAAATGAATTGTCTTTAAACAAGCGTGTAACAAGAAGCCCTTTGTTATAGTCACCGCTGAATTTTCAGTATACGCATGTTAAGTTACAATTCCGACCTATAATTAATTATTGAATTTTTACTTACTTGAGTTTAACTGCTTTGGCTGTAAACTCTGCTGCTGTGCTGAAATCAGGCTTATACAGGATGGATATATTCAATAGAAAAACTCTTGTAGTTGATTGACTTTCACGATTTATTCAAGATAAAGTTCTATAGGTATCGGGATCGCGACTTAAGCCCGGATAACTCTTGTCGACGGATAGGAGCGTCGTACAAGAGTTCAGATCGAGTGTATAATTATAAGTGTATAAGTATAATTATATAAACAACTGGTTACTCGGCGTATACGGGGATACTCATTAACCTCGCTGATCTACTTAATCTGAGTCGTCAGTTTTCGACTTCGTAACGATTCCGCTGATATTGCTTAAATGCAATACGTCGCAGGACGTCACACCCCTACAACTAGCCGATTGCCCATTGGTACAATGGCAACTTTATTGTAATATTATATAAAACTAAAATTAACTAGCGGTTTACACATAATTTTGATCCTTAAAATTCTAACATATTTTAACAATAATTTTTTTTTTCACTTAAAAATTCCAACTTATTTACTTAAAAATTTCAAGAACAGTTTTCTTTTATTAATTATTATTGTTTAAAATCATTAAATGTTTTCATTTTTACTGTTTTATATTTAAATTACTAAATATGCTGGAATTTTATTTACATATTTAAAAATCTTATAGATATCATTTTACATTCAAGATTCATTAAAACCATCAGTTGATTTTAATACAAATTTACTCTATCAATACATCATATATGCAGAATAATATAATCGGAGTTTTAACATTAGTCTCAAATATCTATAAACTAACAATTTTCATACAAAATATAAATTTTGTATACCTATGTTGCTGTAACGTAGAATAACATTATAGGGATTTTATATAATAGATTTCTTTTATAGCGGTTTTAATGAAAATAAAGATATACTAGCCTTAGATTGTGTCTGAATTTTCGGTATTGTGATTTTACTTGTATAGGTATTTGCATGTGGTGGGCGTGAAGGAATAGGTGGTGGCATTGGGGCGGATATTGGAGCGGTAATCTTTATTTCTTGTAATTCTGTCTCTTCATAAACTCTGTTCTTCTTTTTATTCGTATGAATCTGCTCTTTTATGCTGCTTGTATTTTCCAGTGTTGTCAATAAATGCATTACTGAGCTAAAAATGGCTCCACATAGATGTATTGAACATCCAAAAATCGTGTGTAAAGAGTAGCCTCTAATAATGGTATCGATGATCAGTTTTCCAATATGCAGGATTATAAGTATCATGATAAACACAGATGAAAATGACCCACATGTGATCAGTTTTGCAATAAGCACGTGCCATGTACTTTCGGCTAAATTTCTTATTGTATTTTCCGAAAATATGTTTTCAGATGTTTTCTCTCCTGCCATTTCTCTGACAATCACATTTAAAAGTGATGCATTCTCTATTGGAAACATTAATTATTGCTGTAATTGGTCCAACTCTTCTTGAGAATATACTCCACTTGTTACCAGTGTTTCGACAGACTCAAATGGCCATCCAATCTTCGTGTTTGGTTTCAAAATATGAGGTGATACTGTTTTAGTTGGTTGTTGTGAATTTTATCCATTCCTCCGAAATTCTGTAGTACCCTAGTGGAAATAATTGGGTGTGCCAAAGTGTGCCAAAGTGTGCCAAAGTGTGCCAAAGTGTGCCAAAGTGTTCTAATTCGGAAATTTTCTACACTTTGGCACACTTTGGCACACTTTGGCACACTCTGGCACACTTTGGCACATTTTGACACACAGAAAATTTTTGCACGAAATCTGGAAAACTTGTATTCCCGACGGATTCCTCTGTTGAGGCATGTTTTTTCACCATTTACGGCGGACAGCAGTTTTAAGGCAATTACGGGCAATTGTTAATTAATATTGTAAAAGTACTAAGTATCTAAAGCTGCTTGATGTACATGCCCCGATAACATCGCGTACCGGGCATTTTGGGGTCACGCATACTAAAGCGAACGTTACATCATTTGAATTTAGTGCGTAATCAAGTTCACGATTAGTATCGCTAAAATATTTTGTTGCTATCCCTTTGAAAAGAATATGAAAAGAGTTTCTAAAACATTCCCCTTGCGGTAAAACTTCCCAAAACGAGTGTCCTCCTTCCATATCTATACAATATTTTTGTGTGAATATTATCTTAAAAATTCCCGTATCATGAATAGTTTACATTGTTCATGACTTATTTCATAAATATATTACTGCTCTCTATTTTCTGTAGGAATAAGATGTCCGAAGATTCCACAGCTTGATACTGTTCGGTGGATTTCTATTTTACATTGTATTACCGTGACATCTCGGAATTCAGCGACTTGTATCAGCTCGATGTTGACGCTTGTTGAATTTACTTGTGTATTGTGGAAGTCGCATTCTCCTGAGTCCAGTAGAGAGAATGTTGTTATGTTTGGTGTTGTTGTGCCGTAGTCGTATCCTATTATAGCGTGATTGTTTCGAAAAAGTGTAAAAATTATAATCATTTGAATAATCATGTTGTCCATATTCCTAGAAAGAGAAATATTTTAGTATCAAGTATGGCAACGACTTAATTTATTTGTATCAACTGTTTTTGGTTTTCCATTGTAATTGATAGTTACATTACTATTTTAATGTACTTTCAGGATCTCATATGGACCCAAATTATGGTTTTTCTCCAATTTTCCTGGTTTTGGTTCTTTTATTAACCAGGCCTTTTCACCAATTTTTAAGTCGATTGGATTTATAAATCGATCATAATATGCTTTTGATTTTAATATTGAATCTATCAAATTTTCTCGAGCTAATTTTGCCATCTCTTGCATTTTTAATACAAGATTTTCTAAATATCCATTAAACGTTGGCAATTGCTCTGATTTTTTAAATGTTTCCCTAGATGGAAGTCTAGCTGGATAACCAAAAACTAGTTATGTGGTGTGATCTTATGGCTCGTATGGACGCTTTCAATCTTTGTAAACTTAAGTCTACGTGCTACTTGTTTTAATAGTGTACTTGTAAAATTTGCCCCTCTGTACGAGCTTTGATGACCCAAAAATACATATAAATTTCTTAACTAACGCGTCAGCTACGGATTCCGCCGTTTGATCTGACATAGATGCTATAATTATAAATTTAGTTAGTTAATCCTGTATTGAAAGTATATATTTATTATTATTTTTAGTAACATTAAACGGACCTACTACATCCATACAGATTTTATCGAAAGTTTTTAAGGGTGTATCCGTAATTACCATAGGTTGTTTAATTTTTATTCTTTTTAGCTTATTTCTCTGTCAATCCTCGCATGAATTTACTCTGTTTTGAATATCTACCTTAAGATTTTTCCAATAATACTTATTTTTTATTCTATTATATGTTCTATTTATACCCGAATGTCCTATTTTAGTAGAGTGTAGCATTTCAAATATTTTATCACTTTGCTTTTCCTCTACATAAACTATATTATTTAGACAGATCACAACCTTTATATTTGTACTTTCAAATATATTTTTCAAAATTTCCTCAATTTCCTCCCAACTTATATTGTTTATTATTAGATCTTTTGAAATGCTAAATATTAAATAATTTTTTTACAAAAATATTGTTTTTAATAACTGAAATAACTTAATGATATTAGTTTTAACAGTAACTACTGATTCGGCTGTATTTAAACATAAAACAAAAATTTTATTTTTACCCTTATTTAATATTTCAATTTCATTATCACTTGTTTTTATTCCAATGAATATTTTCCTTTTTTAATAATTCCCCTATATTATCTTCTAATGACTCTCCTTTATTATTAACTATATGAATAATATTATCATTGCGAAATTGTATCGTATTCTTGGAATATACTATATTTTTCTACTTATCGTGTGCTTTTTCCTCCTCTGGTACACTTTTCTTTCTAGACTTTTGTACCGTAGCCCTTTTGCGTTTTTTTATCTGTAACTTCTTATTATGAAGTTTCGATCTTTGTTCATTAATAATGTTTATCTTTTCATCATTCGTCAAATCTTACGACGTCTGATTTTCTTCTCGCCTTTTCTGGGTTCTTGTTACTACGCATATATCCATTTTCGCTACAGGATTCCTTGATAATGCATCTGCATTTGTATTTTGTTTTCCAGCTTTATACACAATTTCATAATCATAATCTGCTAGTTTTAATCTCCATCTCTAAATCCTTACGTTATTATCCGCAGATTTCAACCATAATAGTGGTCTATGGTCAGTTACAATTATAAATTTATTTCCATAAATATAATTTTTAAATGTTTTTATAGCATACCCAGAGCTTCTTTTTCATAGGTTGCATATTTAAGTTCCGCAGGCTGCAGTACTCTTGATGCATAAGCTATTGGTCTGTCTTTACCTATCTCCCCTTGAGAAGTTACACAACCTATCGCGAATTGCGGATATTGCAAGACCGGTGCTGAACATAATGATTCTATGAGTTTATCAAATGCAGTTTGTTGCTCCAATCCCCACGCAAATGGCCTATCCTTTTGTATTAATATGGTTAGTGGCTTGGTAATTTCTGCTAAATTTTTAATAAACCTTCTATAATAATTTAAAAAACCTAAAAACTGTCTAACCTTTTTAACGTTATTGGGAATTGGGTATTTCTTTACTGCTTGTATTTTGTGTTCATCTGGTTTTATACCTGCTTCACTAATAACATGCCCTACAAAACACACTTCTGTCTTGCTAAATTCACATTTTTCCGGCTCTAATTTGAGCCCTGCTTCTATTAATGCTTGAGCTATTAGACCCAATCTTTCCTCTAATTCTTCAATGGTGTCACCGAAAATAATGATGTCGTCAATATAATTAAAACATATTTTATCGATATATTTGGCTAAAACTTTATTTATAAGCCGCTGAAACGTCCGGGCTGAGTTTTTAAGACCGAACGGTAGGACGACAAATTCAAATCTTCCTAATGGATGTAAGCTAAATGCAGTTTTGTGAATATCCGAAGGTCTCATATTTACTTGATGAAAGCCAGATTTTAAATCTAATACATCAAAATATTTCCTCTTTCCAATTAAGTCTAAAATTTCATTAATATTGGGAAGTAAATATGGATCGGCTATAGTCACCTCATTCAAGGCTCTATAATCTATCACCAATCTATATCTTTTCTCTCCTGGGATTAGCTCCTTCTTCGAGACTACTAATACTGGCGCATTGAACGCACTTTTTGTTTCTCTGATTGCTTTCGTTTCTTGTAATTTGCCCATTTCTTTTAAAGCTATTCCCTTCGATTTGTCTGCTAATGGATACTGATTTACGTATACTGGCTTGTCAGATGTTAAGTTGATTTCATGTTGTTCTACGTTACATGTACCTAATTTATCGCCCTCTATCCAAAAAACATCCGGATATAGGTTTATCATTCGCTCGATTCTTTCGTCGTTTCTTTTACCTCCGTTTTTTAATTGCAATTATAAAATAACATAAATCTTTCGCAATATTTCCTTCCTACTCGGTTTTCTGGTTATATTTTCTTGGTTTTTATTTAAAATTTTAGTTTCTATATTTAGAATTAATTTCTCATCAATATTAAGTTCTTCTACTACTGAGCCCCTTCTGGTATATACTCGATGTCTATTGAAACGTATTGATATTTTTTTTCTTCAAAAATTATTTTTTTATCTGCTTTAGATAGTTTTACATTATTTTCCTTCATAATAGTTAATATTCCCTTATAATTCAGCCTTTTGGTTTGGGTTGGCGCTTCTTCAGGCGTTACTTGCTCTTGTAATACTGTATTTACGTCAAGTATACAATTTTCTATATCTTTATCATCATTTTTCAAAAAATTTTCCAAGTTCCTAGGCTTGTTTTCATTTATCTTTTTTTTTTGTAAACTTTGTAATTCTGATTTGTCATTTATTTCATGGATTTTCGATATTGTGTTTAAAATAGCGAAAACATCATTATTAAATGTGTTTTCTGTGACACTATCATTTTCTAGTAATGGTTCTGCCTCATTTATCTCAGTATTCTGTTTTTCATGTGATTGTTCAGTTTGTTTTAACTCATCCTCTATGTTACTGATTTTGCTAGTCCTACTCTCTTCACAAATCTCTCGATTTGCTTCATCTTGCATTCTGATTTTATCAATATTACTCTCATGATCCGTTTCTTTTAAAATATTTTATTGTTTTATATTATATGCATCATTGTCGGGAATAATTTCTTTTAAAATTATATTTAGAGTTTCTTTTTGGCTTAACTTCATTCCGGTTTTTGTAACCGGGCCTCTCTGTAATTTTAATTTTACAATATTGACCTCTAAGTACCCTTCATCTAAACGAAGTTTACTTCCTCTTAACAATTTAATTCCCAGTATTCCATTATATGGAATCACAAAATCATTAGGTGCTACGTGAAAATCAAAATTTTTACCATTTATCGGTAGTTCTACTATACCTAATGTTTTTATAGAATTATTAACGATGCCGGATAATAATATTTTTTTATCTAGCAGTTGTGTTCCTATAGGAATTGATTTTGTTTTATTATATTTATTTGTGCTCCACTATCGACAAGTAAATTGCATAAATTTTTAGAATAGGGATTTATTATCTCAACATATTCTTCAATTTTAAATGATATATTTCTAGTTTGATTTCTTTTTCCTCGAGCAATTGAACCTCCTGCTGATCATGATCTTCATAATTTGCCCTGTTCTGATTCTGAGATGCTGTTATGACATTTGTTTTAACCGTGTTTTCTATATTGCTGAGTGGATTTGTGTTGTCTCTCACTCGGTCCGAGAAGGCTTTATTCGTTTCCCGACTCTACGCTCGGCTGGTTTTGTAATCGGAAACATTCTTCTGTCATAAGGTTTGTATTTTTGCAGAGACTGTAAAATTTGCTCGCACGCATTTCCAATGATTTTACTTCGGTACAATTTTTTATGTTATGACCGCTGTTACAATATGTCCAGTTTTCCTCTCTTCTAGCAATATTTTCTAAAATCTTCAATTTTCTACACTTATATACAGGGTGACCACGCATTTCGCAATAATCACACTTTATTTGGCTATTATTTGTATTTTGAAAATTAGTATTTTGCTTGTTATAGTTGCTATATTTTCTAAAGTTATTAAAATTTTGATATTTACTATTTGAATTATTAAAATTTTTCTGTTTATTACCTATTTGAGGACAATTTTAGCTGAGTGGCCTTTTTCATCACAGACTTGACATTGAATATTCGTTTGAAAAGATTTTGTCTTATTTTGAGCTACTAATATTTTGACTTGTTCATATTCTATGGTTTCATTGTCTTCTGCATTACAAATTGAGCACATTATAAATCTGTTATTTGCAATCGGACTTCTTACTAATAGGCAGTACTTTACTGGATGTCCAAGTTGATTGCATCGTTTGCATATAACCTCTGGGCATGCTTGTATCGTATGGCCGGCGCTATTTCAAAATTCACATGAATTACTAACATCTGCCTTTTTTGTACAGGCAGTTGGATCATGGCCACTTTCTTTACACTTCCAACACAATTCATATTCTATTATAAATGGGCATTGAGTCACTGTATGGCCCATAACCTGGCAATATTGGCAATGATTGCCTTTAATTTTATTCAGTTTACACGCGTCTATAGAATGTCCTTGATTATTGCAAAATGTACAAATCAATTCAATTTTATCCTTAACTTTTCTGCAGTTGTTCGACAAATGCTCCTTCTTTTTACAATATACACATCCCGAATTATGACAGAATAATGCTTCATGCCCATAACTGTCACAGATTTGGCATGCGTATATAGTAGCATTACTTGTATTGTGATTATGTGAATCGCTATATATATATATTATTTATTTTATGGCATAAAATTCCTCTTTTATTGAATTTCGATTCTATTTCTATAGCTTTTGTAATGGCTTCTGTTAAATTGGTTACTGCTCCCAATTCTATTATGATTTCTTGCTTTAATCCTTCCTTAAAACCTTGAAAAACATCATTATTTATTTTAGTTTCAAACGCGGCCTTTTCTGTTGCTGTGAGATCTTGTACTTCTTTGCTGTCCTTAATCTTCAGCACTAACTCTTGCAATCTATTGGCAAAACTAAGAACCTATTCGTCCGGTTTTTGCAAAATTTCTACTAATTTGCCCATACAGAGAGTGCATATTCTCGGTAGATGGGTATATCTGTAGTATTGCTTTTATGAAATCTTCAGTAGTATTGATTGTTGCATTCAACATTGCCTTGTAAGTTTCCCCTTTTAATTTAATTTTCAAAATTGGAATTAAATTAGCTTGATCTGCTGCTGATAGCATATTCTTGGCATGTTTCAATTTTTCTGTGTATTCATTTATCGAAATATTTTTTCCATCAAATTCTGGTACCAAATTAGCTACATATTTTAACGATAAGCGTAGCGGATTCTCCGCCATGTTGATATCGATGTCACGATTGCCGTAAGGAGATTATCAAAATCAAAAGTAAAATTAAACTTTGAATTACTTGGGTTTTAAAATTAAGCTAGGCTGGTTACTAATACTTTCTATATCTATTAACGATGTCTCCTCAACTCATTGTAGAAATTTTGTATTATTAACCTATTGGAATCGCTGTGGCTGGTGTTATAGGTGAAAATGTTGAATGATTTGGCTTTTCTACTGTCTCGAATTCTTTTTGTTTTGCAGGTGTTAGCGGTATACTTAAGCTTAGATGGTTTTTATTAAGCTGCTTGATTTGCTTTTTGATTGCTCCCGTAGTTCGCCCTGGTGTTGTATCTTCCTGCTTCAAGTCATTTTTTCTTTCAAAATTTCTTGAATTTCTAGATTCTGTTTACTTTGCTGATCTGTATCGGGTGTTACTATTTGTTGGCTATCTTCTATCATTTTATTATTTATATCAGATAATAGTACTTGCTGACTATCTTTTATCCATCCGCTTTTTGTCGGCGGCGATCGAATTATTTTCTTACTTTTTGTGAATGGGTTTTGGATATTAGGGATTACTATGTCCTTTGTTACTGCTGGATTTTCACGAACAGCGTTTCTAGTTAAGCTTGGCCTCTGAGTGTCGTTTTTATTTACTTCTTTCTTATTATCACTCATTTGATAATCTCATTTTTGTTACCTTTTTATTTATTATAAAATCTTATATAGTCCGAATTTTAGAATTTCAAATCGCTTACAAACAATTCAATAAATATTGATGGTAAAATAACCATTTTGCCAATGTGATTTTCATTGAGCTTTATTTGTTACATAATCCATTAATCCACGAAACGTTTCAGTTATTAATTTTGCTTGCTGATTTCTAATATAAAATAACCTCGTTCCTTCAACTTCACACCATGGATCGACTATAAATTGTTAAGTTAATTTACCTGAATTTAAACAATTAATTTTAATTTAAATGTTATTAATCAAACAGAAAATGTAAACAAAAACACTTTAGAATATAATATTGTCAGTAAAGACTTTGAATTGGTTGAAAGAAACGTGTGCGGAAAACGTAGACTTATTTAAAGGATTATATTGTTTAATTATTGTATTCTTATTATATTTATTGATCTTGTAAATGTTTGGGGACCAAACATACGTTTCGGATGGCCGATTGTTATAAATCAGAATTAAAACACATTCATATATATTTAGTTTCGTTTAAAATGGCGCTATAAGAGTAGTAGCAGTAGAGATGTTCGCTGCTTCAGGCGTAATACTGCTTTGAGGAGTAGAATAAATTTGGCTGCCGAGGAGTGTGGCCGCATGGCGTCGTTAATTCAAATCGAAAAGAGCATAACTTTTATTTTAGGCAGCTTGCTGTAAAATTATTAATTATTATATTTATTTTGGATAATAAATTTGTGATTTAAACTCCTTTCAAGAGTTGATTGGACTGTGTGTGTTTATTTATCCTGACAACTAGGTGTTTTAAGCATTACAAATGTTTAATATATATATATGGGACGTTCCACGTCAAACGTAACAAAGCTCTGCCCAAAATTCCTTTTGATCTAAAAAATTTTAAAAATATGGAAAATTTAGCATTTTTATGTACTTTCAATTAGTGAGGGGCGTTTTTTAAAACTTTGTTTCCATACGGAGCTACGCGTTCCATAACCTTAAAAAATTACTACTTTACGAAATGATCAAGCTGTCAGAAATCACAGGGGCTCAGAAAAACTCTAAGCAACGACTATTTTCATGTATTTTGAGCTGCTGAACAAGAATCCGACGGTATTTTTTACCGATACCTCAAGCGCTCGTCCCTAACCTCAAAAAACCATCCAAAATGTCTTTTTTACGCCGTTAAGAAATTTACATCTAGAGGAAAATCATTGATGAAGGCTATTTTTATGAATTTTGGTCCACTGAATTTGATCACGAAGCTTATTTCTTTTGGTTTCTATTAGTTAAGTACATTCGATTAAAACGAAATGCCTTTAAAACCTAAATAATTAGATGGACGTACCTTCACTTTATACCTGTTAAAAACATTTTTGGTCGTGTATAATGATTAATGGATTCAAAGAAATAAATAGATGAAATGGACTGATTCCTTTTGGAAAATGATTGAAATACCTGTCATCCAAAAAATTCATGGAGATATCTTTTTATAGTGCAAAAGTTCCTGTATGAGTTCCAGAATGTCAGAGACACTGTATTTTTAGCTAAAAATGAAGATATTCATAAATTTATGCTAAAGTGATTAAAATTCATATTTAAAGCCTGTGGCAAAGCTTAGGAATTGCTTGGAGCATTCCCAAAAAAATCACAGAGGTACCAAACATCAAAATAAAGACAGTCACTGTAAGAGAAAATTGTTCCTTAATGTCCATCATTGACTGAAAATTCAAAGCTTAGTGATAAATTATTTAAATACGTGTTAAAATATCATAAAACTTGATTTTATTGTTACAAATATTCCTACCGAAGTCAGTAAATATATTATATCTCTTACAAAAATTAACTTAATTAGTCACTGATTTTGAAAAATTACGATCAAGTGTATGATTTATGTTATAATTTTTTGCAAGGGACATAATACATTTACGATTCCTCGACTTCAGTAGGAATATTTGTAACAATAAAATCAAGTTGATAAGCATGACCCATATGTTACAGACTAAGACGCACTCTGTTACCGTCAGAACGCAAGAAACTAGACTGACGCGCTGCGGTGGTCGGTATGAAAACCTGCGTTCGGCGTGCCTCACTTTAGGATGGGGCTTGACGCTTCTATTAAGATATATCTTTTTTGGTGTTATGGCCTGCGAGCGAGAACAGCGCGAATATAGCAACATAAACGTTGTTTCACGTTCCTTGACGGTAAATGAAACAAGCGGATAGACCGGAACAAGAAAATAGACCAGAACGATACGAATTTTATCAGAATTCGTATAAGTTCATAAAACCACGCTTGAATTGTATTTTAAAGCGTTATTAATCGATAAATAATTAAATAAAATACTTAATTATTATAATATGCTTGTTTGAAAAAAAAGAAGTATGGAATATTAATAAAATTTAAAATCACCAAGAAGAATATTGACAACAAAAAGATTTGGACATAATAGTTCTGATTTATTATGTTGTTTGTGTGTTAACTGTGATTAATAAATTAAAAGGTTTAATGTAACAATTATTCAAGAAATAATTAAAAATCAATTTCAAACATTAAAATGTGTTGTTATTATTATTATTATTCTTGTTCAAATATCTCTTGCGCTTTAGCGCCTAATAGAACAACCGAATCCCACGCTCCCTTTAAACCCAGAGGAACAAAACGGGCTTTGAGCGTTTTATTGTAATTAGAGGTCTAATTTTCATTTATTTATGGAAAACAGAAAACTCTTCGAAATAAAGCGCGATTTCCCGGCTTCAAATTTTGTTTTCAAATTAAAACAATATATTTAGATTCTACGTTAAAATTTACATAAGAAAAATCTATATCAAACTCATTTCAAGCATCTGACGAAGATGGGAGAAAGGCTACTTTCTCTTTTGCACAAAAAATCGGGAGTTTTCGAACGTAAAACGCGATTTCCGGCTTCAGAATTCATTTTTTGATAAATCTACAATTGATTGGGATTCTACGTCAAATTTTACATAAGTAAAAGCTATATTAAACTCATTTAAAGCATCTGACAAAGACGAGAAAAGGGCTACTTTTCCGCTTTGCACTAAAAATCGGAAGTTCTTCCACGTAAAACGAGATTTTTCGGCTTCAGAATTTATTTGTTGATAAATCTAACTATAAATTCAGGTTCTGCGTCAAATTTTACATGAGAAATAATACATTAGAACCCTCTATGTTTTTTTTTGTTAGGTATATGCTTAAGCTAAGGTGATTTCGCAAGATATTTTGCAAATAACAATATTTGCGAAAAAAGATGAACTTACAGGCACGGTTAAAAAACTTTTTTAAATCCTGTGCCTATTTCTCTCTCGTTTTTTTCTACAACAGAAGTGATTCAAGGCTGGGGAGCAAAGATTCCTGCAACTTGGGAAATAAGGAACACCCTAATATATCGACGGTCGAGAAGGAGAAGCAGCTAGTCCAGAAAAAGTCTCAGAATGCAGCTACTCCAGAAAATCCCTTCGGAGTAAAAATTATAAAACAAGGCTTTAAAATAATTTAAAAAAAACGGTGAAAAAATATTCGCAAGTGGTTTTCGAGTCCTTTCGAACTCGATAACCTTGCTGCGATCATCCCCCATTTTAAGTGTGGAAATAGGAGTGCGTGAGTGAAAAGGTCAAAAAAAAAAAAAAAAAATCGCCGGATGAAAATTATTTCAATTGTTGGTAACAATTATTCTAAAGGATGTCGTCCCAAATCTTTCGCGAAAAGCCCGTACACTGCAATGGCGCTGCGGTCAAACAGTAAATTCGCGATTCGGAGTTTTATGCGTCGAATACGAAAAATATGAGCACTATTGTTAATTTAATTTTATAAAAGATATTGAGTTGTCCTGTCAGTTATGCTCAGGTGGACGTATTATTTCTCAAAACTTGGAAATACGACGCAGTAGCAGACGGCGGTTGCTCAACGACGCCGTGTGCGACTGATGCGAGCTAGCTAGACGGGTGCCGCCATGTTTGTTCTGCGGGCCAGGACGGGAATTCAAAATAGTAGATTATGCACTAAGAGAGTAAGAGTAAAGTAGAGAATGTCTCAGATCAAAGGCTTTCTCTACCTACTTCCGTGGTGCATATACTTCTTTTCTCCTCCAGCAGCGTTAAATGCGTAGTGTAGTTTCCGCCCGAAGGGAGTACAGTACAGAGAACTCACACGTATATATAGCATCGCTAGTTATAAGTACCTATAGTCGTTTGCCGCCGCAAAATCGGAACTGCACTGCAGCCGTCGGTATACTATATTCGATCATAACCTACCCTAACCGCCCTAACCTAACCTTATAACACAATCGTCGTCGTGTAAACGCGCGCTATGATACCGCCAGCGGTCACCGTTAATAAGCCGCCAACAGCTGAGGACGAATCGAGCAGCTACCGGTATTAATTAAATACCTGCGTTTCCCAAGAAAGATAAGCTGGCTGTTGGCGCTAGAGAGCGAATTATCTCCGTGTGTTACTTTTCTGTACATGTGTTTGTAGGTATCAGTGCGCTTTATAACCTCGCCTCACCTTGCAATGCCGCGGAGTGTCGCAGATCTAGCCGATATTTTCACAAAAATACAGTTGCAGTCGAGTTTAGAGATATGAAGAGTCGATTGTCGTACGACGAAGTGCCATCGTGAGCTATCGTCGAATCGAAGAAAAATGACTGAGGTGTATAATTTGGGTGTTAAGGCTGTCACTTGTCATGACTTGAGTGAAGAACATAATGAATTTGCTTGTGTAATGAAATGTGGTTTACAAGCAAGAGGAGTCGAAACAGAATTTCTCAGAAGTGCTGCAAGAGCATGACCAAAGGATCATAGGCATCGATTTGGTACCAAAGACGAACAAAATTCTAACCTGCGTTGCAGATAAGACTGCTTACGTTTGGAGTCAGAGCGAGGAGGGAAAGTGGACACCAGCCTAGGTTCTGCTGAAGTCGAATCAAGCAGCCACCTGCGTCAAATGGTCACCCAAGGAAGATAAGCTGGTTGTTGACTCTGGAGATCGAGACAGGAGACAGTGCTAGACAGTGCTACCTACTTTTTTTGCTTATCCATCATAAAACATGATTGCTCAAGGATTGAAACAATACAGGCAGTTCAAATCTGCTCAAGATGATTGATGAGTCCTTCCAGAGCATCGCCAAGAACAACTTCGACATTATCAAGGAGATCAAGAAGATCAAGAACATCGGCAACGTGCGGGCCATAGCCGGGGCGGCCAATTGGGAGCACCGCACCCTGGTGACGCACGCGATGCACTGCAACTTCTCTAGAGTCGACCAGCTGAAGCAGCCTTGGCATAACTCGCATGCAGCAGGCCCAGACCATGGCCACCAAGTGCAAGATCGTCCAGCCGACAGGGCAGGTGCAAGGAGTCGCTGCGCACCCACGAGCGCATTTACGAGCACAAGCGCCAAACCTACGGGTCGGTCTACCCCGAGACACAGCGCGCCTCCAACATCCTCGTGCAGGCGCTGATACACGACCGCAAGTTCGCACTGGACATGGCCATGCTCGAATAGCGCCACGAGAGCGAGAAGACCGCGATCGGCGACACCATTCGGACTGCATGCAGACTCGGCAGAACATCGCCCTCCTGTACCTGCAGCAGGGCAAGTACCACACGGCGCTGCGCATCTACCGCGAGTGTCGCGACAAGACGGCCGCGGCTCTCGGCCGCAACAACCACAAGATCAAAAACTACGACAAGGCAATCCGCGGCATCACGGAGGAGCTGCGTCGCATCGGCTGCTTCGACAACAACGGCGACAACTTGGAGAACCTTGTGCGCATTGCCATCAGAAACGAAGACGAGGAGGTGATCTGCTGGATGCTGTCCGAGCGCACTGATATCAACTTCCGCAACGCCGAGGGCAAATCGCTGTTCGACCAACCAGGGCAACAGTTGTAAAGGTAATGGCATATATTTTTTATAATTCTATAATACTAGCGATTAAAACACAATATGAAATTTATGACCATGAAGGAAAAATGTTAAAATATAAAGCAGTATGATTATTTCTGGTAATATTTTTTAATTTGTTAATAGACAAATAAATTAGTCTCTTTTTTAAATAGAACTTTTAAACATCAAAATTATTTCAATACTTGTTCATAAAATGCATGATATATAGCACAAATCTAGTAAATCCTTCTCATTTTCTTTATCTTACGTCTATAAAAAGTAAACTCAGAGTCCAAACCAGTGGCCAAGAAACGACTCATCTTGGCTTACTAATAATCTCTCTCGTGTAATAAATAATGCATCCGGCAGCGCGGCAACGGGAAATAAAAAAGAATTCACACGCCAACCAATTGATTGATTTATTTTTCCCGGCTCATAAAAGAAAATCTTTGTTAATAAATACAATTTATTCCCGACAATCTTGTAGCTGAAATTGTAGTAAAGACATTAAGAATGAAAAGCCAGTCGCAGGGGCGGTAGTAAAGTGAAGAAAAGGAAAAAGCTGCGGGCTTAACGAGTGCTTCATCGCGCGCTCTCTTTCGCTCTCACTCAGCCCGACCGTTATAAAGCTGTTAGATTTAAGAACACCCAGGAGGGTTCCCGGGCTAGTCTTTAAGAACGCTAGCCTTCTACGCTGCGCGTAGAGTGAGCATAGCTCCCCACCACAAGCCGCCGCAGTGAAAGGACGGCAGAGCGCTTAGTTACGCTAAAGAATAAAGACCACGTTTTCACGCTGAATCTTTTGTTCTCTTTCTTGTCCTGTCTCCTTGCGCTTTGCTGAATAACCCGCTCAATACCAATAGGTTATGCGCCCAGCACGTTTCCACTGCGCAGGGACAAAGGAAAAAGGACAGTAGTAAAATGTCGCAGTACAAGTGGTCAAAGGATAGTGAAAACGGCCGTAAGTGTAAATAAAAATTAAAAAAAAAAGATAATAAGCATGACCGGATAACGTCGGAAAACGCGAAATAATGATTATGTAAAATCACGCAAAACGCGACACGGATGTGAAAAGTGACGAAACGCACGAAAAACAAAATTAAATTAAAAAAAAACGCGAGTGTCTCAAAAAAGGAAAATGTAGAAGCACGAAAATGAAAAGCGCGGGACAAAGGACAAAGCATGCAAACGAAAGGCAGCCATGAAAAGCGCAGCACACGGTGCTGAAGAAATAAGTCAGTATAAAATTCAAGCTCTGGTTGCTGACATCAACGGCGACCCGAAGTCTTATAAAGATGCTATGACGCTTATAAAGCTCTGACGCAGTCAAATGGAAAGAAGCGGTACAAAAGGAGGTAGACGCTCTCAACAAAAATCAAGTTTTCGAGGTCATCGAAAGACCAAGCAAAAATGGAAAATGATTAAACGTGCTGGACTCAAGGTGGGTCTTTAGAAAGAAAATTACAAGTACAGGTAACGCTGATTACAAAGCTAGGATAGTAATCAGAGGTTTCAAGGACATGAATCTTTATGATTTATGCGAGACTTACGCACCAGTCTCGAGACTGCCCTTGGTACGAGCAGTTATATCAATTGCTAACAAGTTCGATTTGATTCTTTGGCAGCTAGATGTTAAAGCAGCCTTCCTTCACAGCCCAATCAAACGGGAAATTCTGATGGAAATTCCAGACGGATACGCAGAGCAGAAGATACAAGGAATGGTGTGGAGATTAAAGAAATCTCTGTATAGACTGAAAACCAGTCCAAAGAATTGGAACTTGTATTTCACAGAGCACGCAGAGAAGATGGGATTCAAAGCAAGTAGAAGAGATCCATGCCTATTTCTCCTTAACGAAAAGGACACAGTTGTCATACTCCTGCTCTATGTCGATGACATACTCCTGGCAGGAAACAAGGAAGAAAGGCTGGATCAAATTCAACTTGAACGGCAAGCGATTTGATATGAAACTCCTAGGAGAACCGAAAGAATTTCTAGGATTGTCAATCACACGAAATCAGTCTAAAAGAGAGATCAAGCTAGATCAAAAGAAATTAATCAAGAAGATGCAGGTTAAATTTGGTTACTCTCAAGCCAAGCCTCAGAACACGCCTATGGTGACTAATCAGGTATTGAACAAAGAACGCAAAATTCGCGAAGAAAGTGTTACGATTGACAAGGTAATCGATCAGAGGAAATATCGTGAAATTGTGGGTTCTTTGATGTACTTAGTCAACGGAACACGCCCAGACATAGCATACGCTGTACATGTACTCAGTCGGCACCAGCTAAGTCCAACGGAACACGAATGGAAAATGGTCACACGTCTGTTCAGATACTTAGAGTACTCTAAGGACTGGAGTCTGACATACAAAGGTAAATCAGACAGCATAGAAGCTTTTTCAGATGCCAGCTTTGCAGACTGTAAGAACTCTCTTACAACAAGTGGATACGCAATTCTGCTGTACGGAGACATAGTGTCATGGAAGACACATAAGCAGTCATACGTGGCCTTGTCAACCTGTCAGGCTGAGTATGTAGCTCTAAGTGAAGCATGCCGGGAGTCGATAGCACTTAGTATATCACTCAGAGATGTACCAAACGCAGTTTCATACCCAATCACGCCATGGTGTGATAACAAGGCAGCAGTAACCTGCACCCAAATGGATGGAAGCAACAAACTCAGGCACGTGACAGAGGTTCACGAGGATTATGTCAAACAGTGTGCAGAAAACAAACTAGTAGAAATTAAGTGGACATGCTCTAAAGAACAGAGAGCAGATGTGTTCACAAAGCGTCTTCCCCATGAAACTCATTTTAAGCTATGTAAGTCTTTGTTCAATTTATAATATGTTTTCATATGTTTTAAAGTGAGTCTACAATCTCAACCAAGGCTGCGACCCTAAGGGTGCACATCTCCCAACGGGAACCATACCAAAGGCAACCTCTGTCAAAGACGAACCGAAGAGAGTGGACCGGCTCGACCAACACTACAAACACAGATACTACACACGGTCAACCCTTACACACACACACACACACACACACACAACATAAACACTTACACTATAGTCTATAATCTTTTGTTACACCCCTAACGAAGCCAGGGTGATCTCCGCTCCGAACGGCTATCGGGAGGGAGTGTTAGATTTAAGAACACCCAGGAGGGTTCCCGGGCTAGTCTTTAAGAACGCTAGCCATTCTACGCTGCGCGTAGAGTGAGCATAGCTCCCTACCACGAGCGGCCCTTTTCCCCCTTTCTCAGCCGCCGCAGAGAAAGGACGGCAGAGCGCTTAGTTCGTCTCGTCATCCCGACGTACACGCACGTCTCGTTTACGCTAAAGAATAAAGACCACGTTTTCACGCTGGATCTTTTGTTTTCTTTCTTGCCCTGTCTCCTTGCGCTTTGCTGAATATCCCGCTCAATACTAATAAAAGCTCGCGAGCATCTCTCTTCCTGGGCGACCGGAGAGCGTGGGCTATTCATAGGATTTCAAATTTCCTCATTATAACGCGGGCACGCGTTATGCATTGGCAGGGCATAACGCGTGCCCGCGTTATGCCCTGCCAATGCAAATTCAATCACTTTGCCTCGGGACGACGCGCGCGAACTAGCCTGTAGCAGCAGCAGCGGTGCAGCGCCAGTGGTATTATAGCGGCTCTTTTCCACGATTCGTAAATAGCCCTCTGTGTGTTCTGCCGATAATCAGGCGCGGCCAGTGTATGCGACTCCCGTCAGCGGCTATTTATTAATATAATGTACATTGTACGAACGCGCCCAAGTGCGTATAAGCAAACGGAAAAGCTCATGCGCTACTTTCACGGGGCAGTATATTCGGCTCAATAATGGGAATTTAGCCGATGGCGGATAGAATTATACGCGAGCGCGCGCGCGGAGCGTTAACGCGCCCGTAAGCCTCGTGAAGCACCATTGGCTCAATTAAGCTTTATCGGTAAGCTTGATCAAGTTTCACGTAAAACTTTAATCCATAAAATTTTATGGTAAATAATTGGTTTTTAAGCAGCCAACAATCAATTTTGGGCTGTAAACTCGAGTTATAAGCATTTTCATAATTCAATGTTAATTGGAAAAAGTTGTATTTTTCAAAGATCTACAACTATTCAGTTTAACATTTTTTTTTTGTAGAATGCTTCGAATTTGAATTAAAGCCGAAAAACATTTTTAGCAATTTTTGGAGGTGATGTAAGATGTATGTAGTATACATGCAGGATGTAGCCCAAAATAAATTTGGCACCTTACTATTACAAGGGGAGTTTGCACACAAATTTTTAGCCCGAGTGATTAAGGTCTCTCAAAGATAATAGTGTAACACAAAATTTTCTATTCAATGAACACACAAAAATTAAACAAATTGTGCCCGCATTTTGAAAAAACGTAGACGATCGGGATAAATAAAATTAATTTTAAGATTTGTGCGAGAGGAGACTCCTCCTAAAATTTTAGCCCGATCGGTTAAAAATCGCGTGAACTATCGCATCTCACACATTTTTCGATGACTAAACTATAAGGCACTTTCGTGTCGCGGTCGTGCCTAAAAAAATAGAATATTTATAAAAGGGACTACAAAAAAATTACCTATCTCACCAGTGACTTTTTTTGCGGGAAAAGGAATGGCCGTGACGTATAATAATGATCAAAGGTCACCCCATTTATGGAACAAAAATTATGTCCATTTTTTACGAAAATCGTTAGTTTTCGTGATACGATTGACACAAAATTGAAAAAAATATTGTCCAAACATTTTATTCTCCTTTAGAATAATTGTTACCGAAAATTGAAATAATTTTCATCCAGCGATTTCTTTTTGACCTTTTCACCCACGCACGCCTATTTCCACCCTTAAAATAAGGGATGTTCGAAAGGACTCTAAAACCACTTGCGAATATTTTTGCACCGTTTTTTTTAAATTATTTTAAAGCCTTGTTTTATAATTTTTACTCCCAACATAAGGGATTATGACCAAGTGGATGTAGCTGTAGCTTCCTGCAAAATTTACTTATAGCGCACCGTTCTAAAGTGCGATAAAATCACTTTTCAAGATTCTCGCGAAAGAAACAATGAGATTGCCGGTTAAGGCGGCACACCACCTTTGAAATTAAAATCAAAATTTTTCATTAAAAATTTATAAATACTTATATAAATGAACCAAATTTTTATTAGTATTCTTAGACATAATTACCTTTATTTTGATGGTTTTAGACCTTCTATATACCTCTATAATACCTACGTATAGTAGGGAGTCCATAATTCACTTACCGTAAGATTCCAAAGGAACGAATGGCCCAAATGAGCTCAAACTCTAGGATATTGTTTAAAAGTACATTAGTTATGGTATGAATGAGGGGATTTGGTTTAAATTTCATACGTAGGTATTATAGAGGTATATAGAAGGTCTAAAACCATCAAAATAAAGGTAATTATGTCTAAGAATAGTAATAAAAATTTGGTTCATTTATATAAGTATTTATAAATTTTTTATGAAAAATTTTGATTTTAATTTTAAAGGTGGTGTGCCCCCTTTAGAACAGTACGTAAAAAAGCCCTATCCTTTACGACGCGTGTGAGCAGCCCCCCGCGCTTGAACACTATCAACTCCTGTCTAATCGAATACTTTAAAGTTGTCTGGGATGTCTACTTATTGACTCGCGCGCTGCATTGTCTGGTTTTTAAACTAGCTCTGAAGTAGCTGCTTCTTGCTACTCGGAAAAGGAATCTTGTTGTTGGATGATTTTCTCGACTACCTGCTTTCTGACACGCTTTCTGGAGTAGCTGCTTTCTGACGCGTTTTCTGGAGTGGCTGCTTTCCAAGACTTTTTCTGGAGTAGCTGTTTTCCGAAGCGATTATCTGGAGTAGCTGCATTCTGAGACTTTGTCTGGACTAGCTGCTTCTCATTCTCGACCGTCGATATATAGGTGGTTCTCTGTCAAATCGAAGATCAAAAATTTTCTTCTTCTTTAACCCACAGTAAATTTGTTCCAGAAACAGTTTCCAATGCACCTAAATTTTTTCAGATTTTTGGGTATTTAGCACAAATTAATTAATTCATAGTTCCTCAGGGAGGCATTTTTTACTATAGACACGGATATACTTTTTTTGTGATATTTTCTAACCTTTGCAATTAAAATACCCTTAAAGTCATGTGTGTATATATTGTAACGGTTGCCAGTGCAATTAACGCACGTTGAGCACGTTACGACGTCTCTCCGGGACAGAATCAACATTCTGTATAATACTTCTGTTGTTACAGCTACTAAAGGCGCAGCATGTGAGAGAGTAAGAGAGACAGAGAGAGAGAGAGAATAAGCATCGAGAGAGATTTAAATTCAGCAACGTACAATGTTGCCACCTGCTCGCACACTGCTGTCAAGAGTTGACAACAGTGTGTCAGAGGGCATAGGTAAATCTGTGCTCGCGCTAGCGAGCCATTCCGAGTCTGTCTTCGCTCCGCTCCGTTTCGCGAATAGACACTCTGCGATTGCGATTATTGTGTGCGAGGGTTGCGAGGTCAACCGAACCGAGGACAATCCGTCCGAGACCATCTTCGCGTGGGTTAGAACGGCCATGCCGGTCACGTACATCTGTAAGTACTAGTTTTTATCAACTCTCGCTTACTCGGGTGACTTTAAGCCTCCTCTCTCTCTCACCTCGACTACATGCTGGTAGCTGGCATGCGCCCGTCTGGCGCGCTTGTGTAAGCCAAGCACCAATAAACAGTTAGTCTAAGTTTTACAATAATCCGTGAGTGTTCATTGACTTTTCCTCCTTTGGAATCCACGTCCTGAGTACTACTATCACCGCCGCGTGTTCATACGTCTTTACGTCCGTGCGCGGATAGATTATAGTCGGTAGAATCTAGTGCCTTCTGCACAGCCGACGGAAACGGTGAATAGTAGCATAAACAACAAACAACTTAAAATAATAATGACGGCCGAGCTACCGTCATAATATATATATATATATATATATATATATATATATATATATATATATATATATATATATATATATATATGTGTGTGTGTGTGTGTATATACTATATATATACTAGGGGGTACTTGTAGAAATGAAAATAAGTAATCACTCAATTAATCATACAAAATATAAATATTTATTTATATAAAAAATTTAGTAATAATAAATGTCTAAAAAATGAGACGTATTTTCGATCCTCTTGTGTTTTTGCATCTGAATTGTTATCTGATTTATTCTGAAATTAAGATATATCAATAAATATTTAGTTTAAGACTTTGAGAATCAAAATATTTTGCAATAGATAATTTAGAAGAGTTATTATTACTAGAAAAATTTTAGAACCATTAATTAAATTTGCTAATTTCAATTTTTTCATTCAATAATTTTTTACAAAAACACAATAAAAAAACAACACAGAACAGGCACATCTATAATCATTAACTAATAGAGTAAGCTACTTCGTATTATTATAGGACATGATATATGATACTTAGTCAACTTAAACATATTTAATGATTATACGTACACTTTTACATATTGCCGTTTTAATTTAAATTCTATTTATGATAACATGGATATGTATACTCTTACACAATAATGGCACAAAATTTGGACTGTATCCTACACCTCCAGAATATTCTTGTTGAAGATGTAAAAATTTTTTAGTTGAAACAAATTATTACAAAATAACAACTTCTACACTATATTAAAATTTTATATTCGGTAAATTTTGTAAAAACCCTCCAAAACTCGTAAAAAAAATAAATCTATTTTACGGTAGAAATGTTCTTTGAAATTAAATCATTCAGACAACCCAAAAAAAATTGTCAAATGCATCAAATTTCAATTAGTTTTTAGCGGTAAAAGAACTTAAATGTCCGTCCGCCTGTCCGTCCGGATTCTTTTTGCATTTACTCCACAAAACTTGATGTATTTTATAAACAAAAAACTATTTAATGGTATAGACAGGTGCATATGATAAAAACAATTTTAAGATTCGGTCTAGGTTAATTGGAAGCTGTAAAAACAATTTAGAAAAAAATTATATTTGGTAAATTTTGTAAA
The DNA here is from genome assembly GCF_009193385.2 of Nasonia vitripennis. Lineage (NCBI taxonomy): Eukaryota > Metazoa > Arthropoda > Insecta > Hymenoptera > Pteromalidae > Nasonia > Nasonia vitripennis. The sequence goes on from NW_022279590.1 coordinate 2,491,350, forward strand.
AACCCTCCAAAACTCGTAAAAAAATATTAAATCTATTTTACGGCAGAAATATTCTTTGAACGTAAATCATTCAGGTTACCGAAAAAAGTGTAAAATGTATGTATTCATGCATATTACAAGATGTAATCTACAGATTTGGTTCAGTTGAAAGGGATGCCGCCAATAATTATTTGTGTAAATATGCTGTTTCTTATGCAATATATTTGTGAATATAAAATAACGAATGCTTTATATATTTATGTATATCATGAGATGTAATCAGAAAATTTGGTTCAGATAAAAGGGATGCTGTGATTAAATATTCGTGCAGATATTAAATATAAATCTAATAACTGAGTGAAAGAACTCTGAGTGAGTTCCGACAAGGAAAGGGTTGAGTGAGTGAAGGGTTCTTTAAATTTAAACACACGATTCCGCAGTACAAAAAGGCACTTGCTAGGTCGTAAAACCCCTCACGGATTAAAGGGAAAAGCCGCAACAAGTGTGAGCTTTATTCAACTAGAAGAAAGGAAATTATACAAAAAGAAAGACAAGAAAGAGACTCTAGGAGAGAGAAAAATAACTGGCTGAAACGCACGCAACAACGCAAAGACGCGAGGTACCTTTTCCGCACGCAGAGAGCCCTCTTACCGCAAAATCGCAAAGAAATATGCTGCAGCTGAAGGAGACGCTGAGGTGGCCTCGCCGTAGTCCGCCGCTTCTTCCGTCCTGGTCCTAGAGGTCTGGAAGCCGGACCTAGGAAACGAGATGATGGTCCGCAACCGTGCAACAAGCGCGCCCCGACGCACACTGGGCCCTATAGACATTTGTTGTTTCAAAATTCTCTACAGACCATGGTTTTCGACCAATCACAATAATTTTTTTTTTTAAATTGAAGTTTATTAAAATTCTAAAAGACCCATAAGGTCAGATTTTTGAAAAAAAAGTTATAATATAAATCTAATAACTGAGTGAAAGATATGGTATGGCCATAAGCAAATGAGCGACTACTGAAGGAAGCTATATATATTTGTAAATGGTTATTGGGGTCGCTGATTATGAATCTGGCATTAGTTTTGCAAAATTAATTTGTTTAAAAAATTTGTTGAAACAATTTATTGAAAAATTATCTTTTTATTTAAAACTATTTTAGTTTTGAATTTTACGGGCATGATTACTATAACCAATTATGTTCAAAGCATAAACAATTTTTTTTGGAAATTCACTACTTCAAGGTGGGCAATTTGCAATTATAGAAAATTAAAGTTAAAATTAATAAGTTCTTAACAGCATCATCAACATCAAGCTTTATATTTTTTGCCTTAAACTAGGTATATAAGGATCAGAAGATATTAATAATTTATGCACTAGATCTATATTCGTGTAGATTCTACCGCATTTTCGAGTATTAAATTGACGATAGTATTTCAAATCTTTATTCCGTGATTCTTGAGCTTCTTCGGATAAAATACCGATTGGAATGAGAAAGTAATTTATAACGTTCGCACCATGGAGGAGAATTTTATGCACAGATGCAGGCATGTACAACCAATCGTACAAAGATATATATAATTTAGCAGTTTCTTTTGCATAATCGTCAAATTTGTCGGAGTCTATTTTAGATCCAGAAGCAAGAGCTTGTAGTATTACACTGTATCTTGTAATTCAACTTTCATTGACACCTGTAATTTCAGCTGTCAGTGCAGGTTTACGGAAAAATCTACTAGCAGTATTACCATCGTTAGAATTACCCGAACCTTATTGTGGATAATCTATGGTGAAACCAGTTTCTTGTCTGAATTGGTGTTGAATTCTAAGCTTTCTTTCTTGGCATTGTTCTTTTTGTTGATCTGATGTTGCCTGTCACGGTGGAATATGTTTTCCATAAATCGCATTTTTGCATGTAAAGATGAAAGGCCAACTCAAAATTTCCTTCATTTTCAGTTCTTTCAGCCAATTTATACAAATCGTTCATTTGTGAAGGTTTTGCTCCGCAAATGCAACACGTTGCACAAAAAGGAGAATTTGTTATTACTTGACATACTTTTCCATCTATCATTGTTAGTTTTAATGAGTGGTGTATTTTGAATTGATTTACATCCGTATTTACAATTAAACGCGATAGTGACTCGATCTTAGTTTTCATAGCATTAACATCAGCCACTGTTTTCTTACTGATTTACTTGGCATACACAAAACTGATTGTCCGGCAATGCCTAGTCGAACCAAGTTGAGGGTTACGCCAAATTACTGTTGCCCCGTCTAAAGTATTGACTTCTAAGATAAGTGGTACCATACACATGAAAATACTTTCATCTGAGCTAGTTTCATTGGAGAATATTTGCTTAAACCGGCTATGATCTGATGATCCGTCACATCCCCATTCACTAGCCAAAACTAGAGAGTATTCAGCATCACTAGTTTTGAAATTAGATAAAATATCCGATATCTGTAGGAAACTTTTAGATGTATGATTTAACAGTTGTTGTAAATCAAGGCTACCACCTTTTTCAGATATGGAGAAACTAGATGATATAGGATAACAATTTTCTTTTGCTGAAAAAAGTTGTTTATAAGGTATGCAAATATCAACCTTTTTATCCTTTTACCTGTTTGCGAATTGTATCATACTGCCACTTCGATAATTTTGCATCTTCAATTAGAGCTATTGCTTCATCTATGGTGAAAGGAATTATTTCCTCTGAAACGGAATTATTCATAGAACAATTGGGATCGCTTAAAAGATCTTCAATTTGTTTAATTAAATGCTTCCCAGAATCTCGTAAATTTTTATAAAAAGCTTTTTTTATTACTTCCTGAGAAAAGCTACTAGTAATAGACTGTATCATTCTGTATTTCGTAGATCTCGAACTGCCTTCAAAACTATCAGTAACAGGTCTTCCACGCTTCAGGTTGTTATCAAAATTCACAACAAAGTTATCTGCTATTCAAGATACATATTGTTTCCTAAATATGTGTTCTTTATAAAATACAGCAGACAGTTTTGACTTGAAAGTGACCATAAAAGAACTCTCAAGTTTTTTTTTAACGATGCTTGATTTCTCATCGCGAGGTCATATTGCGCTTTAACCCATTAAAGCCCATGCTAAGACTGGTTGAGATAGCGATAAACAAACTGTGCCATCCTTTGCAAAGCTGAAAAATAAAATATACGTATTTTTTCTTATGTCATTTGAGTTTGTTTATAACAAATTATTTAAACAAATTACAAAAAAATTCATAATTTTCAAAATCTGAATGCGGAAATCGATTCTGGGGGTAAAATTGAGACGAAAACCCATATAACACTTTTCTGTCAGAGGCCAATTAGTTATTGTAATGTAGGAAGAAACATTCGGCCTCCTGAGAGTGTTTCAAAAAATCGTATAGAATGAAGCTAATTATTGTATTTATCCATCAATATTCACATGAATTATTGTAAATATGTTCGGTGGGATTGAATTATTGTTCATTGCCGTATCCTACTTTATGACTTTTGCAAACAGGTATAGAACATTTCTCACAATACCATTCCGTTCTTGTCCGACATGTTGAAATTCAAATTCCAAAAATTTCATGAATGTTTTCAACCGTTAGCCCGCCACTCAAACGTGATCTCTAACACGGAAGGATTTGCGAAATGAAATAAACTTATCTAATTACAGTATAATATAATAATAAATCAAGCAATTTACACTTTTACTTTTATTGTCTAATTTCAACAGTATATCACAGAATATGCCGTTTTGAATGGAAAAAGTATTCATTGCTAGGATTCACTTAGAGGGGATGAATGAAAGGTAACTTTGATGCAGTCGTGATGATGACTGCTCGAAAATTAACCTGAAAACTATATATGAAAACAGTAGCCGTGAAAACGGCTGATAAGAAACTGTTTGCAACAATAATCATCGGAGTAGTCGTGAAAATGTCTGTTTGAAAAAGACCGTACAAATTATGAAAATATAATTATGAAAAAATATTTGCAAGGATAATCGCTAGAGAAGTAGTAGCGAGAACGACTGATAATGATCGTGAAAATTATTTATGCAAATAGTAGCCGTGGAAACGGCTGAAGAAAAATTGTTTGCAACGATAATCGCTGGAAACTACTAATATTTATTCTAGTTTTAAAGTCTAATTTCAATTATTTATAATAATATTTAACCGTTAGCCTGCCACTCGAACGTGATCTCTAACACGGCAAATTTTTAACACGAAAAAGTACAGTAAAAATTCATGGATTAGTGCATAATTATATGCCTTTCAGGACGCTACTTTGCTGACGGATACGAAAACTGGTGTCGTCATTGCCTAGCGGCCAAGCGCAGTACTACTAGTGCGGTGATGAACGTTGCTGCACATATACGGGGAATTAAGTACCCAGTGCAAAACTAGACTAAACTAAAGTAGTTTTGAATAAAAAGATAAATTTGCAATAAATTGTTTAAGTCAAATTTGCAAAACTAATGCCAGATTTATAATCAGTGACCTCAATAACCATTTACAAATATATATAGCTTCCTTCAGTAGTCACCTATTTGCTTATGGCCATTAATGCATTAAGGTTTATGGGTTCATTGTTTAACCTAGATTTTCAATTAATTATTATAACATTTTCTCAAAGATCTGACCTTATGGGTCATTTCGAATATTAATAAACTTTAATTTAAAAAAAATTATTGTGATTGGTCGAAAACCATGGTCTGTAGAGAATTTGGAAACATCAAATGTCTATAGGGCCCAGTGTGCGGCGGCGCGACAAACCGATCGTCACGAAAGCAGCGGTAGCTCTTTCCACCCACCACGCACTATTCGCCGCGCATGATAGCATGCTCGCACAGCTCAGCTCTTCCCTTACATATCAGCCGCACTGATATTTTTACACACGCTGCAAGCGGCTATCGGGTTTTTCTCGGATTTTGGACGCGCTAATATAGCGGTACCTTTTCATGGTACTTCAATTTTTTTGCGTAAACTAGACGACGTGACTTTTTTAATATGCGCAAAACATTGGCAGGTAAACATTATTGACTTATTGCCGTAAACATTATTACTGTATGACATGCCGTGGCGTAAACCTCGATTTACCGCACGCTCGTGCAAAAATGCACTCTGTAAATCTCGGATTACGGACGTTGTGTCATAAAATATCATACGATACTATTATTCTTATTATATTTTCTTTATTCGTATTATATTTTGCCTATCCTAAATTTACTATTCTTATTTTATTTTTATTTTTTGCTAGGGATGTAAGATATAGTTATAATCTAATATAATAGTGAATATTGTATTATGTATTACATTTTAGTACAGAATATAAATGTTATGATTGTTATAATCCTACAATTGACATTATATTATAAATGTAAATACAGAAAATGTTTAATTAATATTATTTTGTTGTTAGATTTTGTTAATATAATTAATACTGTCACCAAATAATTACAAAGAGTTTGAAAACATTTTTTAATATTCACAATTTATTTCTATTTTATTCTATAATTTTAAAACCGGTCCTATGTACTGGTAGCTATAACTACTTTGATAGAATGTTGGTGGTTTTGAATTCATTTATACTCAACGGTAATTATTTCTCGTGGAACGTTTTTGAAATCGTGCTTTTGCATCGTGCTAATGCATTTTAGCTGAATTGTTTGTCACAATGGGATGATCGAAAAACGCAAAATAGTATTTTTCAAAAATCAAATAATGGCCATAAAAAAATAGTAGAGAAAATGAAAAATAACTGTTTTTCCCGAATTCAGAATCAAAAAATCGATATGCATGTCAAATTTTATTTATATTGACGGAGTAGTTCCAGAAATATTACGATATACATATACACACACACACACACACAAACACAAACACACATCGTGTATGGTGAGCGATCATTACACAAATAGTGATCACCAAGCGATAATAATGGAGATAAGAATACCAAAGCAGAGATCCAACGGAAGGGCAACGACAAAAACAGTCGGTTGGAAAACGAAGGATTACGATAAGGAGACATTCCTGCTGGCTCTAGAAGAAATACAGCTGTTTGGATCTGCGAATGATAAGGTCGAGCGGGTAATGAAAAATATTACCCGAGCCCGCGACGCAACGATGCTAAGATGGGCTCCCAACAATAGACGACGGCCAGTATACTGGACGATGCTGCAGGAAGCAGACGGCTAGACAATGCAGAATGAAAAAGACAGGAGGACGATGCAGAATGAAGAAGACGAGTTTGATCCTAAACCCTTAATCACCTTGGTGAATGGGGGATTTATGGAAATGTCAAACTTCAAAGGAGAAGCCAAAAAAAGCTAGTTAACGGACTCCACGGAAGTATTGTTTAACGATAGTACCTGTGGGGATCCGATGTCGGAGGGCCACTTGTGCAGAGCTTGCTCTGCCTACGCCACATAAAAAAAAACACATCCATACGGACATTTTCCAAAAACACTTAATTTGAACTTCTAACACACTAAGAAGTATTTTCTAGAAGTTTTGACGAAACTCAAAATTTTACTATTACAAAGCTTCCTCTAGGAGGAAGCAATTGTTAATAACTTATTCTAAAAACAAATTTAAAGAAAACATAACATGTTTATAACATAATATTTGAAATTTGCAATCCGTAGGCCGAAATACGTTTAGAAATATTAGTTTAGTGCCTGAGAGGACTTTTATTATTTTATATTATTTTATAGCATCTCTGAAAAGCATTTTTCACTATGGATATAAATATTGTTTGTTTTTGTAAATATTTCTCAATTCTCCAATAAAATTACTTTCAAATGCATATATATATACAATGGATCGAAGAAGATTATTTTAAGACTGGTCCAGATAAAATGGATGCTGCGAATCATTACTAATATATGTAGCATATACTTAGAATATATGAGTTATGATATTTTCGTCATATATTATGACATATATTTATATTTCTTCATTTGTTATAATCACATATATTTTTTGGTAATGTTTCTAACATTTTAATTATTTTTTTAGGCATCATTTTTAATATTAAATATAAATAATGATTGAACGAAACTGTGCACAATTTAACTAAATCATTATAATAAATTCATTTAAATATCTTATAATAGTATATATTAGCGGACGATTCGTACAGTCGCAAAAATGTCATACGTCACCTCGAGAAGGTACTTTCCCGGTTCGGCTTTCCCTCAATGACGGCTGAGTGATAGCAAGCGGACGTTAGCCCCTGTGTGCAGCGCTATCACTAGTGCACGATTTCCGAGGGTTTTGTTAGCGTAGATCTATGCACGGTCGAAACGGAATCAAGTCTGAACGCACGCTCGTCTCCTTGCGGAAAAATCCCTCGTCAGCGCCGGTCGCTGACGTCGTCTGCTAGAGCGTCTCGTTCCTAATCGCGCGATATACGTGCGCGTGAGATTTAAAATCTCAGCGCTCGTTACAATCGAAAAGAAATTTTTTTATATAATCTTATTACAGATTGTATCAAGATGATGAAACATCATATTACCATATTTTATACAAACAAATATAATTTTCATGTATTTTATTATTTCAAAACATACTCTACAACTAAATATAATGAACAATATATAATAATCGCGAGCGAAGTGAGCGTTTTTTGCTAGTTAATTAATCAAAAACATTATGCACATTTAGCATAAATAAATAAATAAAATGTTTAATATTATAATATTAATTTGTTTGTTAGCTGACGCTTCGGCTGTTATCCCAGGAATGGGACTTGAGGATCAAATTAGTGCTGATCGAGAAGTAGAAGAAAAAAATGGCGAAATACCAGGTCTTGATCTTGAACATAGTGTAGATGAGAATAAAAAATTGGCAAATAAAAAAGTGCCGTACAGCAAACCTATACCACGAAATTTTCAAGCTCAGTGGAATGAAATGGAAGCTGAGGGTCTAGAACAAGTAGAAGCTTTAAATGCAATAGTTAATCAACTCATCGAAACTACTCCTGGAGCTGTTCCATTGCACGATGTTACACCGAATGCTATTATTTTGTATGGAAAAATGATTCCTGTTGAATGTAAGTTAATTTTAGTTATATATAACATAATAAGTAATAAATTACTTTTTTATTAACACATTTGAATAATTTGTTTTTATCTTTGTAATTTGAATCTCGCAGAAGTTGTGCAGAACACTAAGAATAGAAACATTATGTTTGTATGGCAATATAAGCAATGTGTTTGTCATATAATTCTACTTTTACTATGACTGTATGTGTATTTAATATACTGTTAAGTCCTTACTTTTGATCTTTTGTAAATATATTGTATAAGATAAGATGTACTTAGTCCACAATGTTTGGCCTCTACTGATCTGCAATTAATCCTTGATGGTAACCTCTGCTACAGCTGCTACTGCGAGAGTCGCGTGCAGGAGATCGAAATGAACAACACGTACGATTGAAGTTGTATTCACAATTTATTTATCTGGATACAAAGACCGAATAAAGAGTTAAATACTGGTAGCTCTGTCGACAGCCCGGAGCGTCGTAGCAGAGTCCAGTATGAGTGATTAATATCGACTGACCGCACCTAGTACTTAGGTATATTCAGTAACTTTGCTGAGATACTTAGTGCACGTACTCATCAATTTTGGGCTTACTGGCTTATTGCTAAATATTGTAATACGTGTCAGGGCGTAACACCCCCGCAATCAGTTTATTGCAATTTTTTGCAAAATATTTTACAATATTTGTAGTAATCTATTCTTATAGTTTTATTCTGTTAAAGTTCCAGGTTATTTAATGTAAAATTTTAGTTTTCACAACATGCTTTAATTTTAATCATCCTGGAAATTTAATTCCACCTATTTTATTATACATTCTACTGTTTCTCATCAACTAATGTTATATGAATTATACTAGTAATAATGTTGGATATTATTAATGATCTAGCACTCTATTAATTAACAAATACCTCTTATAAACAACTAATGCATTGTATCTCTTATTAAATTAATTGATTGAATATTTTATTTTGTAGAACAACATTGTAGGGTTTTTATTTTAATTTTACATTGGATTTAAAGAAAACAATGAGATAGAGGTTTCGGCTTGAAGTTTGCTATTGGATATTAGAGTTTTGTGTGAGTAGGTAGGTGCATTTGGTGGACGAATTTGTATAGGTGGAGGTATTATGTTTGTTAGTTTTAGAGGATTTGTGACGAGTATTTCTTGTAATTGTATTTCTTCCTTTTTCTCGTCTTCTTTTTTATTCATTGTTTCCGACTGCTCATTATTTTCTCTTATCACTACTAGTAAGTGCGTAACAGAACTAAATACTGCTCCCAGTAGGTGAATTGTTCATCCGTATATTGTGAAACGGTCACGACTCTTCTCGGTTCGTAGCGCGTATGAGATTTTTAATTTTAGAGAAGAGCAGTAATCATTTACTGATCTACGTCCGAATTTTAACAACAGATCATAAATAGGAAAGTAATTATATATATAATAGTGTATTATTATCATATAAGACAGGTCCGGGATACCAGGTAGTGGAGAGTCTTAGTATTTAGATAGAATATTGCGTAAATTGCTTATATTCTTTGTAACAAAAATTTTTGTATGTTCACTTTGATTATACAATATATTTGTAAGACAATACGCTTAACTTTTGCGTTATTGGCTTTGGATCAGGATTTTTCTAAGTATATAAACGATTCGAAATAATTCTAAGTTCTAGACAGATACGCGTTAGTTGCGTTATCAGTTTTGACTCGACAAATTTGACAAGTATTTGAGATACAGAAATTTTATAAGTTCGAGAAATATTCGAAAATATTCTAAGTCTTTTACCTGCTCAAGGCGTAATTTGCTCAAGAGCAGGGACTAGGCGCTTAAGTTTTGCTGGCGCTTAAGTTGCGCTTCGGCTAGTGAGCTAATACGGGTTGTGCGGGTCCTTTTATAGGCCACGGAGAGAGCGGGAATCGAGCCGCCAGAAAAACTATCACATTCATACTTGTACACACTCATTCACACCTATATACAAAAATCATTTACACACATTTACTTATAATATAATGCTCACGCCACACCGCCGCTCGCTCTCTACTCCTACTCTCATTATAATTGCGCTGCTGCGCTCGCCGCTCGGTCTATATAGATATAGGCGCGTCTTGCGCGAGTAGATAGGCTATAGGCATACCAAAACATAGGCATACCAAAACACCCCCTCTCCTCTCAAACTGTTTTGGTACCCGATGAAGGAGTGGGATAGTTTCCCTCTCTCACGCATACTAAAACGTTCCCTCTCCTCTCAGAGTGTTTTAATACCTGATGAAAGAGAGGGAATAGTTCTCCCCACTCTCCCTTATATTTTGGAATGTCTATAGCGTTCTCTTACGTGTTCTAGTACCCGAGATGAAAAGAGTGGGATATGTTTCCCTTTCTCATGTGTTTTAGTAACCAATGAGAGAAAGAGTGGGATGGTTTCCCACCACTTTCAATTCCCTTCCCTATACAAGTCTGAATTTGTAGATTTTTCACCGCCTACAAAGAAAAGCTATTGGCTACTTTTTTTTTAGTGGAAGGGGCAGCCTTTTTTTCAGAGATACAAACGATCTGATAGGGCCTTTTTTCTCGCTCGGATGGATGTGAAATCGAAAAGGGCCTGCAGCGAGCTCGGAGATGTACACGATCTAATGGGCCTTATGAACACCCTAATGGCTTGGACCTTGTTTTTTATGTACACAAGCCATTACGACGTCCGGCGTCTAGAAATTTTCTCAAAGGTATACGGGATGATAAAGAAAATGCATTTGGCCGAACTGATAAGTAGATGGAGCGAAAAAAATTGTACACCTGCGCGCTTGAGTCTAAAAATGTGTACACAAGCCATTACGGAGTCTGCGCGCAGAGATTCAATCACAAGCCTATAGGAAGGGTCTTAGAAATTTTCTCGGTCAAGAAAAGGTCGTGGATTAGTCGAAAAGTGTTTCTGCGCGTTTATAAAGATAAGCAGTTTACATTTTTTAGCGGGGGTGTGCACAAACTGTCGCGTTTTCAGAATTAGGGAGGAAAATTTTTCACCAATCAGAGGATTTTTCAAGAAGGTTGTGGAAAGAGGAACTCAACCAATCGGAGAACTTTTCCAGGAGAGTTGTAGAATTAGGGAGGAAAAATTTCACCAATCAGAGGATTTTTGTAGGAGAGCCATAGAAAGAGCAAGCTAAAATTTGGGTATAAATAGTCCCAGTGCTAACTGCAGTCAGTTCAGTCATCGATTTTTCAATTTCACAAGTTTGAAGAAAGATCAAGATGGCAACGAAGAAGTCGAGTTCCAGAAGAAGTAGTATTCGAGTCGCCCAGGAGCGCATACGTTGGCTGTTGTCCAACGCACCGACTCTATTGACTATGCTGGAGTACGTCTCCTGGTCGATGGAGGTAATGGAAAGGTGTAAGTAAAATTTTTTTTGTATATTAATGCGCAAAAAATTGTTCATTTCTGCTTTTAATTTAATTTTTTTCTCTGCGTTACAGTGCCGCCACTGCCGTCTAATGCTGATTTGCAGAAGTTATACAGCAAATCGCAAAGCTCTTCAGCGGAGAACGCTAAGGCGAGCTCACGGCATCCTGGCCGTTCGTCGACAGTTGACGATGTCAATCCTCGACGATCCCAGGCAGCTGAACCTTCGCAGTCCCGACGATCCTCAGCTGCGGCAGAACCTTCGCAGCGCCGACGATCCCCGACTGCAGCAGAACCGTCGCAGTCCCGACGATCCCCGTCAGTACTAGCATCTCAGCCCCGAGGAAACCGGTCTCGATCGTACAGTTCGAGCAGTTCGAGCAGTTCCAGTTCGAGCGGAACGTCATCGGTTATAAGCATACACGATCTTGGGCCGATTTCCAATATAATTCAATAGCCAAGCTCATATCGAAAGGACGTTGTGGACAGCACACGCAGGTGATCGTGGTTGTAGCAAAAGTAATGTTCATTACTTTTTATATTCTCAAGTGATGGACATCCGAGATCTTCAACATTTGAGATTAAACTGAAAATAGTGGCAAATTATTTAGTAAATACGTTTTTTTTTTAGTATTTAGTAAATAGTATTTATACTTTCAAAGTATAAATTAATAAAACATTAAGATATATTATAAATACTTACGCATTTGGTAAATAATTTTTTAACCACTATGCTTTCTGCTCCCCCTTGATAAATAGCTTCTGAACACCTTGCGTACAGATTTCTAAAACATGATTAAGTCGATGGTAAGGAATATCACCAGAATTCCATTCGATTCCATGGTAACTTTTTTCTAGCCAGTGTATCGTGCATTTTTCTTCCTCTGTTAGATCTTCCCAAGGCATTGGTGACTTAAAGAGATATACAGTTGGAAAAGCAGTTTTTTTCAAGTTAAGAAAACTGATTTCCTAAAAATAAAAGTATCCACGGCAATTCTTTGAAACCCTTGAATGTCCACAATATAAACGTTTTCTTCTGGACATTGCAGCATGTTATTTTTGAACATTGTTTCGTATTCACACGTTGTAGTCATCTTGTAGAGTTAGTTCAGTAAGAAGTAAGTATTTAAAATGAACAGATTGATTCTCACACGCTCAATATATAAGGAGAAACTCCGCCTTATGTTTTTGACAATTGGTCGCTCAAAAAAAGTACAGGCCTGATTGGTCTAAAAATAGAAAATTCATCCCTTTCCAAGAAAATATCCCTTCTCCTCGTCATGACTTACTCCTCAGCTTTTCAATGTCGAAGATGACCGCTTCTCATTGGAGCAAAGATAGAAAATCCATCCCTTCCCAAGAAAATATCCCTTCTCCTTGTCAAACTTCCTATTCATTGGTAGTTTCTGAAATTTTCCTCCTTTTCTTTCGTGGTCTCGTCTATATATAGCAAGAAATTTTACTGTGAGGAGCAGACTTCGTCTACAACAGTACACGAAACTAGTTCTTTATACAATTCTGTTTTGTGAGTGTTAAGTGAAAAAGTAAATATGGCTTCATTTCAACTTTTTGAACGCCTTGTTGAAGTAGTGCGTGATACTTTGCGAAATATACATGAAATGAGCAATAATGATATTCATTATTGGCTGGACATGTGCATTTCCACAATAAAGGAATTGAACGAAAAAATCGACAAAGCTAATCTTGCAAGAGGAGAAAAGCAAAAATATTAAACTTGTATGACACATCTTTCATGTGTGCAAGTTCAACTCCAACAACATCTTCAGCAAGGAGGTGGTCTACAATCGGAAGAAACTGAAGCTAGAGTTGAGTGGCGAGAGCTAGGCCGATGTAGAATCGGCTTTTCAAAATCGAATTAGAAAAGGTGTAGTTGTAAACATAAAGCATGTAGACATTCTAAGTTTTTTTAACGATGCGCAAAAGCTCTTCAAGGTTAAAGTAGAAGATTGCTTGAAGGAATATAACGCTGTAAAAATAAATTCTGACTTTATTGCAGAATTTTCTATGCAAAAAAATGGTGAGGAAACGACAGACATTAAATATTTTACAAGTGAAAGTGTTACAGCATTCATGTCAACGAATTTGGAAGAATGGTTCAAGGATCGTATAAAAGAACCTATTCTCACCCAGCTTGAAGAATTCCAGGTGAAAGATTCTGGCTGGACCCTGACGAGTATTATCAGTTTGTGTATCAATATGAAAAAATATTCTCCAATCAAGGGGAGTTCCTTCGTTCCACTTCCAAAGTTTATAGAAAAGAAAAAGGCATGTGTTAATGTTCGTAATAATGATAATCATTGTTTCAAGTATGCTATACTTTCAGCATTGCATCCTAGTGAAACTAATCCCAATAGAGTTAATCAATATCGTTTGTATGAGAACGAGCTGAACTTTGGTGATATAGAATTTCCAGTGAAACTCAAAGAAATTCGAAAAATTAAATGATATTTCAATAAATATATACATATTAAAAAAAACAATGCAAAGTTCGAAGTATCGCCATGCCATATTACAAAAGAAAAGAAAGAAAAACATGTTAATCTACTCCTCATTCAAGATTTTTACATAGATGAAAATGAAGAAAATAATTATGATGGTGGCGGAAGCTTGCCTAAATACCACTACGTTTGGATTAAATATCTGTCTCGACTTTTAAACACTCAATTAAGTAAATCGCATGTAAAATCATACCACTGCGAAAGGTGTTTACAAATATTTTACTGTGAAGAAAGATTGGAAATGCACGAATATAATTGCAAAAATTTAAATAAATGTCGAATTAATTTGCCCGACTTTAAGAATAACATTCTTAAATTTGAAGATTACAATAAAAGTGAAAAAGTTCCTTTTGTTATTTATGCAGATTTTGAATGTTTGTTAAAGCCTATTCTTCTATAACTTCACCAATTCCAGCAATTTTAGCAGCTATATAATTTATTTCAGTTTGTAGAATAACTTTCAGTTAATGCAATGTGATTGCATCGCTTGTTTTCTAGATCAAAATCACCGTCCGGTGTAAAATTGAAACCAATGCCTGGAGGACCACGACTCACTTGCGAGCCCTCAAGTTTTCTTCCAAACACATCGAGACTCATGGTAGTACTGATGCAAAGAAGAAAGTTGCGTATCAATATATATGCCCAGCTTCACGTAATTCCTCAATAATCGACTGGATTTCATTGTCGTGATTATTATTTCCAGCTGATCGTTCGGCAATCAATAGTCGAAGTCTCTCAGTAAGCTCGTTTGGATCATCCCAGTAGACGAGATCAATGGAAGAATTTTTCTTAGCTATTTTATATTTAGGTATGAGTCCTCCTCAGCTGCTACTGTTCTTTTTACGTGGAGTGCTGCGGAACATTGGTGCTAAAATATTCTTATATTTATTACTTCTCGACATTCGTATAGATTCATCTTTGCTGAATTTTTTCCGATGAGCATTTGTTGCTTCCAGAATCTTGCGATAATTTGCACGATCTGATGAGCTCAGAAGAAGATCATCCGGATATTTTTTAAATAGCAATTCCATCAGTCCACTCGTTTTAGGATAACTTTCATTTCTGACTTTGACATATTTATCATCAAATTCAATTTCTGAATCACCAATCATATACACTTCATCAACCTTTCGCACTCCGTATATATTATCAATCGTTCTACGGCTTTTATCTAGCAATGATAAAAAGTCTTCAGCTGATTCATTTTTTCCACTCGCGGATCTAAATGTAGAATTGGTTATTGTGTTATAAACATCATCATCATCATCATCATCATCATCATAATCATAAACAGTATAATCTAATAAACTTGATTTATTGTTCTTATTTTGATCGTTGAGCAAACTCGATTGATCGATTCTCATTTGTTTTATTCATTTTTTTACTGCTGTTTTGATCCAAAATGTGATTGGATGGTTGCTGTAGTGGGCTTCCACTTTTCATCTCAACAAGTTTATCAAGTGGTGTGATGACGGGTTTTAGAGTATCACCGATGACTTTTTCAAAATCATCTTTCTCCTGTTTTAATAAAGTGTATTTTTTTTAATAGCCTCACGAGCTCGCAAGAGCTCACTAAGAACATTCTTCTCTTTTTCGAAGTCTGACATGCTGACGTGGCGATGTCTACAACTGAACTGTAAATTTGAAGCTCATAATTCCTTTTTTATTGCAAAACAGTCAAATCCTTTTCTGTATCTACCCTCATTCATCGGCCTATATTTGTCAATAATGATGAATCCATATCTATCATTCTTCCAACATTCAGAACAAAGATTCCGAAATTCGTTGAAAGTTAAATCGGAATTCACATGATCTTCATAGATATGTTTAAGATTTACATCATCTTGTCGATAAATTACTAACAAATTGACATTATCTCTAATGAGATGTTTTCCTATATGAGCATAAGATTGACATAGCTAGAAGCTATCTACACTCTTATGTCTCCTTTACAGAAGAATGCTCTGACGTTATCCTGCTTCTCACATGCCACATCATCAAAAATCATTATTGAATTTGGAAGGGCTTCATCTGGAGATACTACAGATTCATGCTCACTGAACGGAAGATATGATACTCCTTCAGTCGAATCCAAGACTAGAAATTGATACTTTGGCTGATTCAAGGATTTAGAGTATACATACAAATTCTCAAACCTACGACCATTGGGGTGTGTAATTAAAGCCAATAAACTATTTGTTTTTCCACAGTTTGATTGACCACAGAATACTGCTCGTATACTATCTGGTAATAATTCCCCATGACGCTTCTTTCTCTTCTCTTTTCCAAAATCAAAATTCGTGACAGGGAGTTTGACGTTCTGCTCGGTAAAATTCATGTTCACTCAACAGAGTCAAATATAACATTGAGCTCTCGAAATATAAACGCTCGTTTTATACCATGAACGTCAGTTGTGAATCAACACTCGAAGAGAGATGATCATACACAAATCTCAGAAACAGCCGAAAGGCTATGGATTGCTTGATAAAGTTATCAATAGCTTACCTGTTGAAATGCATCTTCCTGGATATCAATACTGCGGTCCCGGAACTAAATTGAAAAAGCGAATGAAAAGAGGAGATCCTGGTATTAATCCGCTTGATCAGGCTTGTAAAAAACACGACATAGCTTACTCCGATAAAAACGGAGATCGTAAAGCTGCTGACACGATGCTTGCTGAGGAAGCTATGCAACGTGTCAGAGCTAAGGATGCTAGTCTTGGCGAAATAGCTTTTGCTTTTGCTGTTAGCAATGCTATGAAATTAAAAGGAAAACCTGGAATGGGACTGAAATTTAATAAGTTAGTGACTGCGGCTAAAAAATCAATGTCAACAAGTAAAAGTTCTCGCAAGGTTATTCAATCAGCTTTGAAGGGTGCACGTCAAGCTGTTAAAAGTGTAGGTGGAAAGAAAAAAGTTATCATTCCACGTGTTCTGCCGCTTCCATCAAAAATTGGTGGAGTTCTTCCTTTTCTCACTCCATTGTTCGCAGGACTAAGTGCAACCGGTGCTCTAGCAGGAGGCGCTGCTGGAATAGCTAAAGCAGTTAATGATGCTAAAGCTGCGCAGAAAAATCATGAAGAAAGTAAGAGGCATAATAAGACCATGGAAGCTATTGCTTTAGGCAAAGGCTTCATCTTAAGCCCTATAAAACTGGAATGGGATTATTTATGAAACCTCATATCGGTCGTGGTCATCAAGTCAGTAGAAAAAAAAAACTTCGATTTAACTTTGCCAAATCGTGCACTGACTGATTACGATCTAAAAAAATATGCTCATATGATGAAAATCTCAGATTTCAGAGGTGTTATCATGAGAAATAACCTACCGCCCGATGGTCCATGGCATAATGAAACAGCAGTGGTAAACTTGGACGACTTTCAAAATAGAGGCACTCACTGGGTTTGCTATCGCAAACGTGGTCCTGAAGTGATTTATTTTGATAGTTTTGGCGATCTTAAACCTCCTAAAGATCTCATGTTGTATTTTAACGTGAAAGAAGTGAAATACAACTATAAAAGATATCAAAATTTTGACTCATTTATATGTGGCCATCTTTGTCTCTTTTTCTTAGCTGGGAGACTATAAAAGAGGTGCTCACTGACGAATAGAATCATTATCTTCCGATCAGTCATGGAAGATAGCTTCACTCTGAGTCTCTCAGGAAACTCATCTGTCTTAGAAGCGCAATATTTTCCTTCGATTGAACTACCGAAGCATACAAATTTTGTCTTGGGTTTAGTTGAACTTTTATCATTTAACTCTATTCCCAATGTTGACTATTCAAATAATAAACTGCATTTAAACGGAGATATCATTATTAATATTCCTACTGGCAGTTATGAGATTGATGCTATTAATCAATTTTTACAAGTAAATTTGAAATCCAAAGGAATCGAATTCTCGTTGAAAGCTAACAACAATACTCTTAGAAGTGAAATTCTCTGCAGTCATCCGGTAGATCTCACACCTCACGATTCCATAGGCCGTCTCCTTGGCTTTGCTCCTCGCACTCTCGAAGAAAACATTCAACACAGCTCTGATTTACCTGTGAAAATATTGAGAATCTATGTACTCAAAGTTGAGTGCAATATTACTGGAGGTGCTTATATCAATAATAAGAAAGTTCATACAATCCATGAGTTCTTTCCCAGAGTGCCTCCGGGATATAAAATTATAGAAGTTCCGTCACACGTCATATATCTACCGGTCAGTGTCAAGTGCATAGATCATCTACAAATTCAAATTGTTGATCAGGATGGAAATTAAGTGAATTTTCGAGGAGAGGAAATAGCTATTAGACTTCACATCAAATCTGTATAATGGGCATCGTTTACAATTCTGGATCATATATAAATCAGTCATCATGTCAACCAGTCATCAGTCGACCGAAGAAACTCAAATCGTTAACACGCAAGAGCATTCAGTTTCTGAAAAGTTTAGGACTAAAAGTTCGTGGAAAAAATTCACGTGTATAATTCTTTGCTGTTTCCAGAAAAATGGACGAAATTCTAAGCATTCGATCAGGTGTCGTATTCGATGAGTCTATTTCTCATTACGAAGTACACGCACATCAACCATACTCATCATTAAGCTTTGACAACGGAGATGAAATTCGTATTTCTATCCAACATCAAGATCTATGTCTCTTACCATCGCGCAGCTCTATCCATATATGTGGAAAGTTGCAAGTAAAAGGTGGATCAGCAGCACTTGCTAAAACTAAATTTGTCAACAATGGCATTTGTCATCTGTTTGATGAAATTTGTTATAAGATTAATGTTGTGGAGATAGATAAAATTAAAAATGTTGGTCTGAGCAGTGTTATGAAAGGATTGATTTCATTTATCTAACAATATCCTATGATCAACCGTATCGAACGCTTTTGCTAAATCGAGGGAAGTTACAATTGTCGGTTTACTCCAATCTATATTGTTATACAGTATATTCGTTATAAAATTTAAAGCATTCTTTGTACCTATATTTTTCATGAAACCAAATTGATGTTCTGATATTATTTTCTCCTGTTCAACAAAATCGTATATTCTATTATGAATAATTTTTTCCAAAATTTTCGCAACATTTGATATTAGTGAAATAGGCCGATAGTTTGTGATATTATTTTTTTCACCTGATTTGTAAATTGGTACAACTGCTTTTTTTAGTGCATTTGGCCATACAAATTTCTCAATACAATTGTTAAAAATATGTGTCAGAGGTTCTGCAATATAGTTGCAGATTTCATTTAAAGTTTGAGCATTGATTCTGTCAACCCCACTATTTTTCAGTTTCATTGAATTTATTATGTTAATTATTTCAGACGTATTTGTAGGCTTAAGAAAAATAGATTTTGCATTAATATTAGGTAGTTTGATTTCAACATTTACAGGTTTAACAATTTGATCACTAAGCTTTCCCCCTATTTCATAGAAAAATTTATTCATAATATTTGCTATGGCGGTTTTGTCGCTTATCTTCTATTGTCAACCCTTAATTTATGGTATCATTAGGTTTTTTTCTTCTAATTTTAGTACTTATTATTTCCCATAGTTTGTTTGAGTTGTTTGCATTATTTTGAACTAGGTCTTGGTCATATTTGGTTTTAGCATCTATTATTACTTTGTCTAAGATTTTAGTATAGGTTTTGTACTGAGATTTGAGTTGATTATTTTGAATATCTAATTGCCATAAATTATACAAGAAATGTATTTGTTTTGTTTCACAGGATTTTATTGTGGCATCTGTGATCCAATTTTCCTACCAATCTACCTAGTTTTCCTTTTTTATGTCTTAGCTAATTCCATACATAGTTGAATTTTGCTCAACAATTTATCCGTAGCAAGATTAGGATCTTGTATCGTAATAATTTCTCTCTAGTTTCTAGTTTTAGAAATGTTTATTAATATTTTGTAGTTAAAAAAATTGTTTGTTCATAATTCTCCGTTTTGATCTTGTTCACAGCAATAGAAAGAGGGTAAGGGTCCGTTATAGAAAGTTTAAGTTTTGTAACACGGCAAAATTTCGCCGTGTAACAACGACGTTCGACGCGGTCGGGGTAGAGCGTCTCAAGGCTACCTGTGTGAATGAGAGAGTGAACGTGTCTAAGTGCGTCGTTTATTTTTTGAGTGGACGACGAGAGAGGAGCAGTGGCTGCGACGGACGAAAAGGACAACGCACGTCACCGACTCGTGAGTGAGAGATGCGAGCAACGTTAGCGCAGCAACTCCGACCTTTCACCTCGACAGGGCGTTCAAGTCGGCCCCGCGCACCGTAAGACAGCCGCTGCAGATGGCGGAGCCCTTAGTGGGGTCTACCTACGTGAGCGTCTGATGCAGCAGGACCAGCGTGATGGCAGCTCGCCCGCACTAACGCCAGGAAAAAAAAACTACAGCGTTTCGCGTTCGTAGTGACAGATGCCGCCCGAGTCAAGGGCCCTGACGACGGGGCATGGGAGTCACTACGGGTTCCGCAGTCAAGAGTTATCTTAGTTGTCTGCGGGTGAAAGGCTGTCTGTGTGCTACGAGAATTCAAATTTTGCGGCTATCTACTTCGATCATCTGCGCGCATGCGCGACCGCGACTCGGCAAAAGCGCGTGAACCAATAGTGCTGCGAGCGAGCGGGCCGTCGAGCCGCGACGCGTTGACCAACCAGCACGCGCGCAGTACGGCGGCTAGGGAGAGCAGGTAGGGAGAGCGTACGTAGGTGAACGGCCGTTCCACGTTCGGTTTCGCGAACGAAAAGGTTATCTCGTGTACGCACTAATTACCTCCGGATGGCTGTCTTTATCTCTTTATCTCTTTGTATTGTGTTTCGTCGATGTATTGTATTGTCTCAATTAATAAGCGAAGGGAAGAATTAAGGATTTTTATGTTAGTAGTGTAGAGTTATTTTGTGAAAACGTAGGTTAATACTTGGCGCCAACACTTGGACGCACGAGGCGTAAGATGGTCGGGCAATTCTAGAATAAGTCGTTCGGCGTTTGTGGAATTCGCGTGCGACGTAATCGTGTGAGTGAGTGAGAGACGAAAAGTGCGAGCAAGTGTGTGTGATCTGGTTGCTTCTTGAGCCTTGAGACGCGCGCGAGTCACGCGAGATATCTTTCGTGTACGGGTATTTGCTTGTCGGAGTTGCCTTTCTTCACGAGTTATCTTAGCAAGTTGTACGAGTCGATTATAAATTGTAAGTATTTACGAAGAATATACAGTTCCGTCTGATAAACCACGTGTCTCTATTATCCCGAACCGCCCTCTCTCCTTACAGTTTTTCGGGGCTGCAGCTAGCCGAGCAAACCACGTGCAAAATCCCTAGCGCCGGGAAACAAAGAGTCGCAAGACTCGGACACTCACGAGGAGTTCTCTCATATTGATTTTTATAAAAATATTATCGATATATGATCCTTTAGATGTGCCTAAGGGAGGCTTAGTTATGCCTACAATACCAGGGATATATCCTTGTTCAAAAAAGTTGCATACAACAAGTTAAACAAATCGATGTTAAAATAACCTATTACAAGGTGATTTTTTACATTTTTCTTTTTAATTAAATAGTTATTATTTTAATTTTTCCGCATCAACTACTTCTGTACTTTGTACTAAATTGTTATTTACAAAAACAAGGACTGCATCATTCCTATTTATTCTACTATTATTATAGTAACTATTATATTCATAGTTTAGTCCTTTTAAGATGGTTTAATAGTTAAACTTTCAATTAGTATTTTTATCTTGTTAAAATTTGCGTCCATGCTTCTAACATTAATGTGCATAATCATGTCACTGTTTTTGTTAATTATTTTGTTAAAATTATCAATATCGCTACATACTTTTTCTTTCTGGACAGAGTCTTTTTCTATAATGTCTAAAAAATCAAAAGTATCCATTTTTATGCTTTTTCTTTATTGCTTTTACTTTTTTTACCGGTTTTCTCTATCTGTGAAGTAGAAATTTGTTGCTGCGATGCCTGTTGAGATTGTATTTTCTGTAGTTGCTTTTGTTGACGGCTTCTTATAGTCCGCTGTTCTTGCCCTTGTGTAGTAGGCAGTGTTTGTTGCTGCTTGTTTAAAGTATTTGAATTTGAATTCGTCGGTATAATCGGTCTATTAGTTGCCTTTTGTGGATGATACATTGTGTTTACCGATAATATAGTAGGTCTCACCGGGTAATCAGTCATATTGACGTATTTATTAATTTTTTATAGTCTGCTGCATAGATCATAGTCATATGCATAATGATTCGGCTCCAGGTTCGTGTTATAATTAGTATTACTGTAAATACAGTTAATGCACTTTTTTGAAGAATTTACACAATCACTGGTCTTGTGTGCTTCAGAGCAGTTAAGACACACACATTGGTTAACTTTTTTTCACTGTGCCCATATCTAGCACAGTTGTTACATGGTCTAATGCTAATCAGATCGTAGGCTTTGCAGTTTCGATAACCTACAAAAATTTAATTTTGTTTTCTTTTATATTTTTGTATAGTTCAGCCGGAACTTCCATTAGGACAGTACTCGTATTATTGTATCTATTATTGTACATGTATAGAACTGTACCTTTACTTGAAAAATTGCTAAAGTTCCTTACATTAATATCTTCTTCTATAGCTTCAATGTTTATTTTAGTGTATATGTCGATTTCAACGATGTTCAATTTAGGATTATTCAATTCCTCTTTTTTAATGCTGCACAGCCCTTCCATTTTTTCCCTCAGTACACATTTAGTTAGTTCAACACTATTGTTGTTTAGACAGGTGATTATTAGTTCTTCTTTTCTATTCAGAAAAATACTTTTAGTTTAAATTTTCTTCTCAGAAGTTCATCACTATTTTTTGTCACTTTTATTTTACGATTACATACAGTGTTTACAAAACATGTTTACGCAGTCTCGTGAACAATGCGTCATTCGTTCTCACACACATAATGTATTTAGTGAAAAACAATTAAAGTTAGCTTTAAGTTTTTACGATGATAAAAGGTATTTACTACGAGGTGAAACTGATACATTACCTTGGGGACATTATAAGATTATGCAAATAAATGAAGAATAAATTGTATTGTGATAAAATAAAAATACTATAATTATTTTATTATAAAACTGATTTATTTATATAACTATTATGTGTATTATTAAACCCTAACCACTCTACATAAAGCTGATTTGCACGCTTTTTCAATACTTTCTCTACAAGATTTCTGGATATATATATATATATATATATATATATATATATATATATATATATATATAAGTGTGTGTGTGTGTGTAGGTCGTTCTCTGTGAAAAACTGTACATATATGTTCTATATGTTGTACAGTACAGTACAGTAAAAAGGTATCTTTTTACTGTATTGAGGTTGTCGGAGTCCGGATTAAACATTCAGATTTTCATATTTTAAGGTTTAAAATGAAATAAGGTAGCCTTAACACACACACATATATATGTATATAGGGCTTAAAAAGTATTTTTATTGAAAAATTCAGAAAATATTACAAAAAAAAGTATTCGGGTAGTTTTAGTTAAAAAAGCATCCCTTATGAGCTACAAATCATTCAAAATAAGCAAAAAATGCAAAAATTGCTTAAAATCTTAACTTTGACCAGCTAGAACTTGAAGCCAAATGAAGGAATCGCGCTGGAATTTTTTTGGGAGTCATATCTTCGATTTCACAGAGAACCACCCATATATATATATATATATATATATATATATATATATATATATATATATATATATATATAAGTGTGTGTGTGTGTGTAGGTCGTTCTCTGTGAAAAACTGTACATATATGTTCTATATGTTGTACAGTACAGTACAGTAAAAAGGTATCTTTTTACTGTATTGAGGTTGTCGGAGTCCGGATTAAACATTCAGATAAATTAAAAATAAACAAATAAATCATCTCCTATTCTAGATGTATATGGGCAACATATAAATAGGCGCTTTGAATTATAAATAATAATAAAAAAATAAAATTTGACAGTTGTTGATGATGACAGTTGTAGAAAAGATGTGAAAGGCTTCACGGCACACAGAAAAATTTAAATAACCCACAATTTTTAGGGCCCAAAAATGTTAAAGCCTAAAAATATTTTGGTTAAAAACTTTAAGACCCAAAAATGTTAAGGCCCAAAAATTTTAAGGTCCAAAAATTATAAGGCCCAACAATTTTAAGGCCCAAAATGATATCCACCTTATAGATGATGTCCAGGTGTCAGGGTCACTCCTGCATGTTAAGTTATTGAGTAAAGATGTGAATGGCTTCACAGCACACAGGTACATTAGGCACTTTAATATAATAGTAGATTTTAGCTGCTCGTTACTCTTCGACAATAGAATGAATTTCACTTAGATGGCTATTATTGCCAGATAAACGTTCAGCCATGAGCAAGCGTAGGTGATCAACTAGTTCGTTGGGATCATCCCAATATATGTAATCCATGAGAGAGCCTTTTCTTGCAATTGTATATCGAGGTAGAAGCCAACTACCAGTCTTTCCTGGGCTTTGCACAGTTTTGACAGTTTCGCACTCGCGGCTCGAGCTAGAGACGAGCCTACTACTCGGTGGCAGCGAGTCTCTGCTTCGGCGTCTGCAGTCGGTTCGATGTGTCAATAATCGCGCAGTAACTGATGTTTGTGACTTACGATGTCGGCGCGCGCGTTGATTGCTTGGTCTCCGCGTATTCACCTGCTACTGATGGGGAAAATCCTAGTTGTCCGAGAGGCGTCCCTCCTGGTCGAAACAGTGGCGTTACTGGGGTACCCCGGGTGCTCGAGATGGTGTTTCCCTGGGTTGACTCCTCCAGCAGGTAGCCTCTGTACCCGTATCGTAATCGCGCTTCTAAACTGCGTTAGCTCTTACGCCTATCTGATCTCGCGCGCTGATTCCGCGCGCGCCTCCCGAGTACCGCCGAGCTGGCAACGTCGCCCTCACGCATAAAATGGTCGCGCGACGCGGCGAGCGCACGAAATACGAATTCGCGTTCGCTCGTCACAAAGTACAGCGGTCATGAACAATGCTATTTATAAGTATGTGTAAAGTTTTTAATATTTAGATTAAGAAGCTTTAAATCATTTTATTAAAGAAAAACGATTCTTCGAATCATACATCTTTTGGAGAAATCATACTGCCAATGAAGTTGGTAGCGGTTTTTGAACAATTTTTGAAAAATTTCATACTTACTCAATACATTTATGATTGCTGCCACCTTATTCCACTCCAGACTTATTCTCGTTTTATTCTAGTATTCCTTGAGCGTCTTATCCCAAAGTAGCGTCCTATCTTTAACCTCGTTAATAAGTCGAAGTACTTTCGAATAGTTCCTGATCATTATAGATGGGTACCCTAGTGAAAATATTGATGTGATTTTCTGATGTACTAAAATTACATATTTCTTCATGTTATTTTGATATATGATTTGATAAAACCTCAAGGGGAAGGGGACATCGGACGAACTTGGAGCATGGCTGGAGCGAAGGCCTAGCAGCTCGGCGTTTCCGAGCCGCTGTCAAATGCTTAACTGAAGTCTCTCCCTTCGATTTTTCTTTACGGACTGTGTACACTTATAAAACGAGCTACGTATACTGCAAAGTATGAAATCGTACAGGGCGGAGTGTCGGCGGAAAAAAATGCTAACGTAATATTTCCGGCGTTGCAAACGTTACAGCCGCGTCGATACAAGAAATCTCGATCGTTTTGGCAAAGCCTCAAGTGCGTGGAAGAAACAAGCAAGTCTGCTAGTCATCAGAGTCGGTCTGTCCTTAAGTTCAAGGAACGGGCTAGCTTAAATCGCTGGAGCGCTCGGTGATTGGTCCTCCGTATGGCACGAGCCAATCAGCGGGCGCCGAGACATGACTCGTTACCCGCGCTGACTGTGAGCCAATCGGATGCCAGCAAGAAGTGCTGGCCCGACGGGCTCAATGAGAGAGTAAACACGAGAACGAGCAGGAAATCCGCTAGTTTTCTCACGTCTGTCGTCGAAGTACGTCGACGTGCGAGAGAGTTACCGTGTTCTTCTTTGCTTGTTAACCCCAGGTCGAAAATTGAAGAAGATTGAAAAAGATTGAAAGTGTCTCTTAAGGGTGACCATCCCGATCCTCCGAAAAAGGAAGCCAGCCAGTCCGCCACCGCCATCAAGAGGACCAGGGCCAGCAGCAGCATTAGCGTTGAAGAGCCGAAGCAGCTAGCTGCCACCAAGTCTAGGAGGAGCCCAGGAAGCGTTGACGGAAGCACCGACGTCCACCAGGAGGCTTGAGAGAAGAGAACGAGTAAGAGAGAAAGAGAGAGAATGAGTAAGAGAAAGTAAAAGAGAGAGAACGAGTAAGAGAGAGAGATTTAGATTTAGATTTATATGTTCTTTATTATTGTACATATTGATTTAAGAGAAAGCAGAATAGAATAAATTGTTTTGTAATTATGCTAGTGTGAAAAGTGTGGAATAGAATGAAGTGAAATGAGATAAATGAGTGTGTATGTTTGCGTCATGATTGCGTGTTTTCCAATTAAAAAAAAATATGTTTCAGCTGCGTGTTTAAAGTGTGATATGGATAGTGTGTTGCGAAGGTGAGATGGAAGGCTGTTCCAGAGGTAGAAAGCACTGATGAAAAATGAATTCCTCAGCGTCTCCGTCTTGAAGGACGAGATATTCAGGGAGGTCACCTCACCCCTCACAGGCCTGAGCGCGACGTGGAAATCAAAAAAGGCTTATATGTAGGTAGGCACTGAAGGGTTGAAGATTTTTCTTAGAAAGCAGGTTATGAAGTATTTTCTACGCCCGGCGGTGATAAGCCATTGCAACTCACGCCTGTAGATGTGCTCGTCCCTCCTTACACCGTAGATATAACGGAACCCCGAGTTGATAAGCCTCTGCAGTTTCAAGTCTAGTGCTTGTGTCAGGTCGCAGTAAGCCAGTGCATAATAGTCGATGCTGCGAAATAGGAGTGCTTGCACTAGGTGTTGGCGCAGTCTGAGGTTAGTGCTCTTACGAAAGAAATAGAGCCAATAGATCAGAGAGTGAGCATGTTTACATATTTCTGTAACGTGCTCTTTTCACGTAAATTTGAGGTCTGGCACCAATCCCAGATTGCGCAGAGATGATTTATAGTCGACCCGGGCTCGAACAAGTAAGAGATCTAGATTTAGATTCAGGTTTGGATGAGTTTTATTATTGTACATATTTTCGTAAAGCATACAAAAAGTAGTATAAACTTTGTGTAAGTGTGTAAGATATGAAAGAGTGTAATGGAATGAAATGAAAATAAGATGAGCGAGTGTGCGTGTTGGCGTAAAAATTATGTGTTTTCCAATTAGAAGAAACATTGTTTAGCTGCTTATTCAAAGTGCGTTATGGATAGTGTGTTGCGAAGGTGTGATAGGAGTGTGTTCCAAGCTCTGATGAAAATTGAATTCTTCAGCGTCTCCGTCTTGAAAGACGATATATCCAAGGGGATCACCTGCGACACTCACATCGCAGCCAGAGAACCAATCGTTCGCGCCGGCCGGCTAATTGTGTACATCGCTCCCGTGATCAAACAGTTTCTCGTTCTTCTAGTCGTGATTCGCGCCACGACGGTCATCGTAGAGAACGACGTGATAGGCGACATCGGAGCAGGGATTTCACTCCCCGAGCGCGTCGAGAACATCGGCATCGTCATCGCGACAGGAAGGATAGTGAGGATTCATTCAGCGACGACCGCAGTAGTCATTACAGCCGTGATTCGCGACGTCATCGACGACGGAGACACCGATATAGTGAGTCATCGAGTAGTTCGCGATCCGACTTTCTCAGTAGCGGGTGGTTGAGCGATGGAAGTACGCGTAGTGAGCGTGTGCGGTCGCGTAAAATCGAGACGTTGAGTGAATCTCTAAAGAATTGGACTCCGCGTTTCAGTGGGACGGAAGGGCAGTCTAAGGCAAAGAATTTTTTGTCTAGTTTGACGAAATATGTGCGTACCCGTCGGCCGCCCGCTCGTCGACTGCTTAGTTGCCTGTCATGTTTGCTCACGGATGATGACGCGCGTTGGTACCGGGGTGCTCAGTCCGATTTTCGTAGTTGGCGACAATTTCGCCGCGCTTTCCTGTTCCCGTTCATCGGTGAGACGGATGAGCAGGAGGTGAAAATGGATCTGGCGCGTCGGACTCAAGGGGTTGGAGAATCAATCTCTGCCTTTATCGCGTGCTACAAATACCTTTGCGGCCATTTGCGTCATCCCCCAGTATGCGAAATATCGGTATTTCATGGTGAATTTACCGCGTTATTCGTTGGATTATATCAGTACGAACGGCATTGTAATTTAAACGCGCACTAAGCCCTTTCGCCGCCTTCTGAGAAGATGAATTTTCCGGGTTCATCGTATGTAGCCGATTCCGAAGGGAACAAGAAAGGCAAAGAAGTCTCTGCCATAGAACCGTCGCCGGACGCGGGAAATGGGCAGGGACAGAGTAGCGCCGGTGGAACCAATCCACCCAATAACACAAATAAGGGGAAAATTAACCGAAATCGTAGAGACAATAGCAATAATGGGAACCAGTCGAATGCGGGCTCGAATAGTGCTCTGACGGAGGGCACTAGTCCAACGGCTTTGGTGCAAGTCATGTCCGCGGGTGCACAATCTGCGAACGTGGCTGTCAGCGATAGACTACGTGTAGGCAATCAGTCCTGGGAAGGAGGAAATCCTCAGAACCGCGCGCCAAATCCTCCGCAGCAGCAGTACTTTGCGCCGGTCCAGCAGCCGAATAATGGACCCAACGTAGGCCGCGGTGACGGACCCCCGAAATTAGGACCGTGTTTTGGGTGTGGAGTAGAGAGACATCGCGTCGCGAATTACCCGAAAATTAATTGTTTTGAATGCGACCAAAGCGGTCATCGGGCAGCTAGTTGTCCTAAAAGATTGGCACGACAGGTGTATTGCCAGTTGTGTAACAAGGAGGGGGTTACGGTACGCGAATGCTCGAATTGCAACGTTCTTCAGTGCCTGGGAAACGGAGTAGCGGGAGCTAAGCTCGTCCCCCTGGGACCCGTGAAGTGAGGGGGATTGAACAATCGTTAGCGCCGATCAATCCAGTAGATTCTGGGTTAGTCATTGGTGTCGATACCCCGTTGGTAGCGCCAGGGGGATTATCAGTCGCGGCGGAGGAAGAAGTAGAGTCAGATTGGGAAGAAAAGTGAAAGGATTTGAATAATATGGAGTGGCCGGAGTATATAGCCGCCCACCCACATGAAAAATCAGAGGGTCGTACGCAGGAGGAATTGGCGCCAACAGAAGTAATTGGCGACCAGATGAAGTCGAAAGATGCGAAGAGTGTCGAAGATGAAGTAACGGGTCCAGAGATGGCACCAACCACGAGAACGAGCGTAGAAGTAGGGTTGAAGTCGAGTGAAGAGGAATTTTCTATTTCCATCGGAGGGCAGATGACGTTAGGGAAAGGTAGCGCTGAATCCGAGAGCGGAAATCTTAATCGGTTGCTAAAACAGGCTTTAGGCCTCGAGTTAAGTGAGGGTTTGTCAGACGACAGGTCGTTGGGAGCCGGAAATGGGTTTACCGACGAAAACGTGCCTCCGGTAGAGGATATCGACGCGATAAACGACGATAACTGGAAATTTATGCGACTATGCCTGGGGGACGTTGGTATACAGCTCTAGTGGATTGCGGAGCATCGGTGTCGTAAATGAAGGCTGACGTAGCAGAACGTTTCAGTTCGCGCCTCGAACCTTGCGACACGGTCATCCGAGGGTTTAACGGGTATAGCACCTGGGTCAATGTTGTGTTATCGCTAAAATTGGACGTAGACGGAGTTCAATCAGTTGAAAATTAGGGTAGTGGAGCAGTGTTATCATCGCATTATTTTGGGTATGACTTTTCTAGAAAAATGGCGCGTTAAAATGGTCGCGTGGGATAATCGTTGGCGCCTTCCTAACGGAATGTGGCACGAATTTTGCGGAAATATTGCGTTGAACGGTAAAGAACTTTACGCCGAATGTGCCAGACAAAATGCGCCGACTTACTAACACCATACTAATGGACGTTAAACCCCTAGGCTGAACAATGTCTCAACCAACGAAGACGGTATCGTAGGCCGATCACATCGCCGAGATTGAGAGCGACTGTGAGCGGGAGCTGCGGTCCATCAAGGAGCAGAGGAAGAAGTTGCGCTGAAGCTGCCCGAGGATAGATATGACGAGGGCGGCGGAGATTTGGGCTTGTCGTAGCCCCACGTGCCCTAGCGCTTCTTCCATCGAAGAAGACGAGCGCTGGGATGCCGGGGTTACCGAAACCCGCATCCCTTGGAAGACCCTGATTGACGACGCGGGTCCTCTTCTCCTCACCGAGGAGGAGAGAGAGGTGTACCGGTGAGAGGGGATTCCCGTCGAGGAGGAGCCATCCGCCCTCGAAGACAGTCGCGCCGCTGTCGATGCGCTGGAGGCGTTGGTCGGTGATAGCGGGGAGAACTTGTCGATCATCATCTCCAACGAGCGGGCGAAGCCAATAGAAGAGTATCATCGACTCCGAGGGCCCAACGGAAAGCGGCGCATGTACAACCCGTTGGAGTACACCTCGAGTTGGAGGAAGTGGAGTCCGTTGTGGCTGAACCATCGACCCACCGAGACCACTCCCCGCCGGATCCACCGATTCGTCGCAAAGCCCTGGAGGTATGTATACTATTCAGTTGCGCCCTAGAATTTCGTTGACATTCGCGACACACACACACACACACACATATATATATATATATATATATATATGTGTGTGTGTGTCGTGTGTGTGTGTATATATATATATATATATATATAACCAAGGTGACTAGGGGTGCCAGATAAAACTCGACTTCTTTATCGTCCAGCAATCTGCTACTTCCAGCATCGTCTTGTCGTCAAACCGGTCATCCTCTGAACAGACTCAACCCTTAGTGGCCTTCGTCTAGCAACAGTTTTACTTGGCTGTTTCGCCTTGCATTTTTCTTCTTTTTCTCCTTTATTTCCTAACCTTCTTGAGAATGGTCCTTACGTTTGCGACGTTGTACGTCGCAGCCGAGCAAATCGCGCGTTATTGTTTGCGCGGCAACCTCACTCGATGCGAGGAAGAAAAGGCGATCGGTTCCAGCGAGGCCCGCGTTTTCTCGGACGCCAGCTACGTCCCGGGAATTCGTGGAATTCGCTGGCCGACGTACCCAAGTGGGGAGCTCGTCGGTTCGAGCTGGCGCGAGACGAGCAGCCAATCAGCGCGTCTCGCGCCTCGCGCGGCCAATCGGGCTACGTTATCAGCCGGGCCCGACGGCCGACGGCGAGACGCCAAGCGCGCGCGCGGCAGAGCGGCTCGGCAGTTCCTTTCCAAGGCCTGTCGATGACACTTTGACGTGACGAGAGCGCGCGAAAGTGAATTGCGAGAAAAGAGTGAGAGTGAGAGAGCAGCAGCGCCACGACCTGGATCACCGCCCCGAGGAAGAGATCCCTCCCCGGAGACGACCGTCCAGCCGTTCAGCCAGAGGAAGGAAGCCGGAACGAGAGCCAGGCCTTCATCCCCAAGTCTGCAGAGAGAGAGAGAGAGAGAGAGAGAGAGAGAGAGAGAGAGAGAGAGAGAGAGAGAGAGAGAGAGGAGAGAGAGAGAGAGAGAGAGGAGAGAGAGAGAGAGAGAGAGTACGGGAAGCCAGCACCTCCTGGGCTAGCGAGGCTTCCACTGGGGGACGGGAGACTAGTGTTTGTCTCTTCTACACCAGGTAAGAACCTGGGGGTTCTCGGGATACTCTCGGTGCGAGCCATTAGGCCAACGAGAGAAGATATTAGATTAGATTAATTAGTTTTATTTTACGTACAATATGTTGTACGATAAATTGTATACAGCAGGAGTAGTAGTATAGCAAAAATGTGTATTGTGATAGTATGATAATGTGAAGATGGGTTATGCGAGAGAGTGTGAGTGTGTACGTGTGCGTGAATGTGTACAAGACATTCAAGTGTTTGTATTTTCAAGTTCGAAAAAGTGCTCTTTAGCTAGTCTCTTGAAACCTGAGATAGATGTAGTGTTACGAATGTGAGATGGTAGGTTGTTCCATAGGTATGAGGCGCTGATATGAAACGAGTTCCTCAGCGTCTCCGTCGCGAATGTCGGAATATCCAGAGGTATCACCTCCCCCCTAACAGGCCGGAGTGTCACGCGGAAGTCGAAGTATGCCAGTACGTATGATGGTACGGCTGTGAACTTAAACATTTTTCTTAAGAAACAAGCAGTGAAATACTTCCTGCGTCCGGCAGTGGTTAGCCACTGCAACTCCCGCCTGTATGGGGAGATGTGCTCATCTCTTCTTACACCATAGATGTACCGAATTCCTGTATTCACGAGCCGCTGAAGTTTTACGTCGAGTTCTTGCGTCAGGTCACAGTATACGAGAGAACAATAGTCTATAAGAGGAAACAGGAGGGCCTGCACTAAGTGCTTGCGCAACCTGAGATTGGTGCTTTTCCTGAAAAAGTAAAGCCTGTACATTAGTGTGTGAGCACGCTTACACACTTGTGTAATATGCTCCTTCCACGTAAGCTTAGAGTCGAGCACCAATCCCAGATTACGCACGGAAGATTCAAAGCTGACCTGGGCACCCCCTATGTTAATAAAGGTGTTAGTTGTTGAGGGTAATGCGTTTATGTAGTAGGGAGAGCCCAGGACAATTGCTTTAGTTTTAGCAACATTAAGTTTTAGCTTATTCTGTGCAGCCCAACCAGTAATCCTCTCAGCATTGGCACTCATCTTGTTTGATAAAGAATTGAGCTCTTCGAGGTGGCATTGACTGTAAATTTGCAAGTCATCCGCATAGATGAGATGGGAAACATCGGTATCAAGGCAGAAACCGATGTCGTTGATGTACAATGCAAACAGCAGGGGACCCAGAACGGACCCCTGCGGGACACCGATGTTGAGACGCCGAGGAGAAGAACGTTCGTTATTGTCACCAACGACGGCCTGCTCTCTCCCAGAGAGGTAGGAGGCAAACCAGCGAATGACTTGCTTTGAGAAGCCGAAAGTGGATAGCTTTCTCAGGAGCCTGATGTGACACACAGTGTCAAACGCCTTGCTAAAGTCGAAGAGAAGGAGTAGTGTTACTTTCTTTTTGTTTATCCCGATCCTGGTATCATCAGTTAGCTTAATTAGGCCAGACTGAGTGCTGTGACCAGTGCGGTAGCCTGTTTGAAGGTTGTCTAGCAATAGCCTTGATTCAAGGTATTCTGAGACCTGCTTGTGCACCAGCCACTCCAGGGCCTTGGAGAGAAAGCAGAGAAGTGAAATCGGACGGTAGTCAGTCAGGGCTGTTGGTGAACTGATCTTGTTGAGTGCGCACACAAGTGACAGTTTCCAGGCAGATGGGAAGCAGGGCACGCTCAGAGACAGGTTGAAAATGTGACTTACAAGGAAAGGTACCCAACCCGAACTCACCGATTTTGATGATTTTCATATATGTTGTAGAACATAAAAAAATAAGAGACACGTATTTTTTTTTATCGGCTAATTTTCACTTTTAAGGGGTAAAAACCTCCCCTAAAGTTAACCCCCAAAAAGCGTTTTTTTTTAAATATCTCGGCTTAAAATTAATATTTTTCAATAAAACAAATTGGAGGTTATTTCTTACAAAAAGAGCAAGTATTTCATGGTGATTTGAAGAGTAAGGGTAGCATCCCCTATTTTTTAGGGGTTGAAAACATATATTTTTTGGCATAATTTTATAATAAAAATGTTTAAACCGACTAAAAAAAATTGGAAAAATGTTTAAACATCTTTAATAACAAAATTTAGTTGACGTCTTTCGGTGTTTTCATAAATATTACCCCTAAGGGGGTAAACCACCACTAACACAAAATAACTGTAAATATGTAATTCAATACATAATATTTCGTAGAAAGTTTGTATATAGAGGTTTTCGAGGTCGCTGATTACAAATCTGTTATCAGATTTTGAAAATTCAAAATGGCGGAACCATTATGGCGGACGGAAATATCGAAAAAAAATTTTATATAATAAAAAAGTTTTAAACGACTAAAAAATTTGGAAAAAATTTGTAAACATCTATAATAAACAAATTAAGTTATTCGGTTTTTTCATAGATACTTCCCCTTAGGGGGGTAAACCACCCCTAACACAAAATAACTATAAGTATACTTCAATCCATAATATTTTGTAGAAGGTTTGTATATAGGGGTTTTCGAGATCGCTCTTTACAAATCTGATATCAGATTTTAAAAATACAAAATGGCGAAACCAATGTGGTGGACGAAAATGTCGAAAAAAAATTTTAACTTTCAAACAAACTTGTTTACAAATGTGTGATCTTTGTAGCCTGTACATGTGAACTAAAGAGCCTTAAACCCTAAACCCCTAAAGAACAAATAGGCTAAATGGTTGTGCTTTTTAACCAAACGACTCCAAACCCCTAACCTCCAGACAAGCCGAAGGCCTATGCTTTACCGTAGACACGAGTATAGACATATTACCGATATTTTATTCTATCATTTTGTATGTAACAAATAACGTCTCGTTTTATGTTTCAATCAAAGATTATTTATTTTTCTGCTTTTATAAATTAGCATAATTTCAAAAGTAATTTCATAAATTATAAAGTATTTCATAAATTGCATAATTATATAATTTTATAAATTCAAAAAGTCCACACTTTTTTGCAAATGAAAAAACATAGGTTAATAAAATTAGTTTATCAAACTCTTTTGCGTTTTGTAATAAAATTTAATGTTGTCAAACTTGGGAGTTTTTCATTGTTACAATTATTTCGTAAGCCGAAAGTTTTTTAGATGAATTCTCGAAGTAATGATTATTGTATCTATAGTAAAATATTTACAGTCTGGAATTCCATAATAATACTATTTGCTACGATTTAATGAATTTATCAAAAAATCTAAATTTAATAATAAATATTATTCTAATTATTATTATTATTTTTCATTATCATTGCTATTATCAGTATTACTGTTATTATTGCTATTGCAATTATGCTTATTCTTCTTCTTATTATTATTATTATTATATTACTATGATAATTTTTGTTATTGGTAAAAATACATAAAAGAATATTAATACTCGAACTTTATTTGCAATTAAAGAACACGTTGTTATTGAAAGGGAATTTTATATGCATTCATTAGTTTAATGAATGTTATCGTACATTCAATGATAATTCCAAAGATAAATGTCTTTCACTCATAAAAGTTATTGACAATATGTGCGAATCAGTATGTTCTTTTTTTAGATTGTTTTCATCGAGTGTTTACCTCAGCTGCCTGTGTTATTTTTTAGGCAGTGAGTGAGTTTTGTGGGTATTCTAGTTCGATGCCGGAAAGTACGAATAGTACGTCTTTTTGTTTGTCAGTGGTATCATACAGTTGTAGAAAATTTTCTTTAGTGATTTTATATAAAAATATAGAAAAATGAAAATTAATCCGTTAAACGTTCTAAACTTATTATTAGCATACTTTCAAGCGTTAAACATACCAGATAGTGTCACGAATTATCACGAAACAGAGTTGGCCGAAAAAATAAAAGAAATTTTAATAGATGCAACACATGATTTCAACGATGTAGAAATGATTACTGATGACTCTTTGGATTTTCAAGAAGAGTATAAAGACCATAATGCGGAAATAATTGAAGATGGAGTGCAACATCATTTTCCTGATCCGGATATAGCACCAACAAATCAATGTACAGCAGATAATGAAGAACTAGATTATGAATACAAAAAAAGAGCTGTAGAATTTTGGAGAAGTAGCAAAACGAAGCAAAATTTAAGTCTCAAAACAGTGCAAAGCAGATTCAAAAAAGTATCATCTATTAGTCAGCTACGTCGTTGGGCTCATTCAATTAATAAAGGTGGCACGTATAGAGAAAAAGTAGCACAAATTTGTCAATATACCCTGGATAATTTTCAAGCAGCTCTCGACAGTGGTTCAATTATCCATGATGAAGATATAATTCGATGGGCCTTACAAGCTAAAAAAGAAATTGGTTTTGATGATATTAGATTCAAAGCTTCTAAACATTGGTTACTCAAATTTAAGCAAGCACACCGAATAGTTTCTAGGAAAATAAATAAGTTCATAACAAGAAAAACACTAGAAAGTAGTGCAGAACTTACGGCTAAAGCTGAAGCATTTATCGATGACGTTAAATCGTGTATACCAAGGATTGGACTCGAAAATTTGTATAATACAGATCAGAGCGGATTTCAGCTAGAAATGCATTCTGGAAGAACATTAGCAGTAGAAGGAGAAAAGCAAGTGCAATGTCTGGTACAGTCAATTTCAGCAACAACGCATAGTTATACTATACAGCCACTAATATCAGCTACTGGACAACTGTTGTCACCGCTATTTCTTGTTTTAAAGGAACCAAGTGGCAAGTTTGGCCCTATTGTAGAACAAAACATATTTAGACCAGAAAACGTGTACGTGGAAGCATCCAAATCTGGAAAATTAACAACAAGTAAGGGAACTAATAACAATTTTTACATTGTAATATCGTTGATCAGTTAATTAGTAAGTCGTTTAATTGCAGATCACTTCAAAATCTGGTTGGAAAAAATATTTTATCCCTATGTAGGCCATCACTCAATACTATTACTTGATTCTTGGAGTGGTCATTGTGACAAAGTTATAGAAGAAACAATGCCACAAAATAAAATTATTAACATAAAAAAATTCCAACTGGAACCACAGGAAAAATACAACCACTTGATGTCTATGGATTCCGTATTTGGAAAAACTTTGTCCGAACATTTTCTGATAATGTAATGTTAATGGATCATGATATGAATTTACATGTGAGAAATAATATAATTAAACTTCAATCATTGGTTCACAACCAACTGTCTTCACCGAGATATATAGATTTGTTTAAATATTCCTGGTATAAAAGCGGTTACGTCAATGAAAAACCAGATAAATTTGATAATCCTATAGATTTCAGTTTTGGAAAGTCTTGTGCAACACATTGTGAAATAGAAGGGTGCACAAACATTGCAATTGTACGATGTGGTTGGTGCAAAAAAGCATTGTGCTTTAAACACTTTTATGAGGACTACCATTATTGTAAAAACATCGTAAAATAATATATTTTATGCTCAATACAAAAAATGCACTATGGCAAAAGATAAAAGATTGTAGATTATTATTATACTCTAATATTATAAACAAAAATACATTATAAGTTGAATTTACAATAAAGGAATTTCAATAACATTCACTGCTTCACACACAGAATTTTCTTGTTTACAAATTTAGGAATTTGAGGTGGTTTGGTTAAAAAGCACAACCATTTAGGCTATTTGTTCTTTAGGGGTTTAGGGTTTAAGGCTCTTTAGTTCACATGTACAGGCTACAAAGATCACACATTTATAACAAGTTTTTATGAAAGTTAAAATTTTTTTTCGACATTTTCGTCCACCACATTGGTTCCGCCATTTTGAATTTTCAAAATCTGATATCAGATTTGCAAAGAGCGATCTCGAAAACCCTTATATACAAACCTTCTACAAAATATTATGGATTGAAGTATACTTATAGTTATTTTGTGTTAGGGGTGGTTTACTCCCTAAAGGGTAGTATCTATGAAAAAATCGAAAACTTAATTTGTTTATTATAGATCAATTTTTTTAGTCGTTTAAAACTTTTTTATTATATAAAATTTTTTTTCGATACTTCCGTCCGCCATAATGGTTCCGCCATTTTGAATTTTCAAAATCTGATAACAGATTTGTAATCAGCGACCTCGAAAACCTCTATATACAAACTTTCTACGAAATATTATGTATTGAATTACATATTTACAGTTATTTTGTGTTAGGGGTGGTTTACCCCCTTAGGGGTAATATTTATGAAAACACCGAAAGACGTCAACTAAATTTTGTTATTAAGGATGTTTAAACATTTTTTCCAATTTTTTTTAGTCGGTTTAAACGTTTTTATTATAAAATTATGCCAAAAAATATATGTTTTCAACCCCTAAAAAATAGGGGATGCTACCCTTACTCTTCAAATCACCATGAAATACTTGCTCTTTTTGTAAGAAATAACCTCCAATTTGTTTTATTGAAAAATATTAATTTTAAGCCGAGATATTTAAAAAAAAACGCTTTTTGGGGGTTATCTTTAGGGGAGGTTTTTACCCCTTAAAAGTGAAAATTAGCCGATAAAAAAAAATACGTGTCTCTTATTTTTTTATGTTCTACAACATATATGAAAATCATCAAAATCGGTGAGTTCGGGTTGGGTACCTTTCCATGTTAGTAAAGGAGCAAGAACCGGCAATGCTTTTGAGATGACAACCTGTGGGATGCCGTCACTTCCCCTGGCCTGGGTGTCAAAGTGCGATACCGCAGCCAACACGTCCGATTCCGTTATAGGGCTGAACTCGAAATGTTCCGGGAGCTCAAGACTTTCCAGGGTGAGAAGGTAATCCTCAACAGCAGGAGCCAACGGATCGTTGGAGATCGCGCTGAAATGCCTGTTGAGTTCATCTGTTGTAAATCGAGATGGTAAGGGGGCCTTGGTGGCAGAAATTCCAAGTTTCTCCAGCTCTTTCCAGATCTCAGCAATATCGGTCAAGGTGGACAGGCGTGAATAGTAATAATTCAGCCTGGCCTCCTCGACTTGTTTGTGAGCATAATCTCTAGCTAATCTGTAAACGCGTCGATCTGATTCGAGCCTGGAGTCCCTGAAACGTCTGTAAAGTCTATTGCTCTCGGATACAAGGTCACGAAGAGCCGCAGTGTACCACGGGTGACGTTGTCGTCCTGGTGTCACAGTCCGCAATGGAGCGAGGTGGTTGATGGCGTTAGTGAGGTTAGCGTTAAGTATAGATATGCAGTCGTCGAGTGATGAAGTGGTGAGAGATGACCAGTCACATTCAAGAAAGCCCCTTAGCTTCTCGGCGCTGATTCCTTTAAAGTTTCTGTATGAATATGTATTTGGTACGTAGCGTGGAATCTGTACGTCGAGAGTGGCCGTGATTAGGTCGTGTCCGTTGATGAAAGGTGCGTCTGTCTTCCAGTATGACTGCAGGCGATCCTGCTCGTCGATTAGGCATAAATCAAGCCAGGTATCAGAACCCTGTTTATGGTGCGTGGCACCATAGGGAACGGACGAAAGAGAGTTCTCATCAATGCCCTGATGAAATTGGCATCTTCAGATGAGGATAGTTGGTCAGAGTTAAAGTCCCCCATTATAATCTTCGTGGAGTAGTTGTGCATGTGAGTTGTTAGTTGGTCAATAAAGTTAGAGCTTTGGAAAAAAGGAGCATGAGGTGGACGATACACAACCCCCACGAAGATGGGAGAAACTCCCTTGGCCGATATTTCACAAAAGAGGTATTCAGGCTTGCCTGGCTTGCCAGACCATTCACCGTCGGATGATAAAATAACACTAACCGTCAGAGATTTGTGTATATAGAGGGCCACACATCCACCGTTTCTGTTTCTGTCTCGTCTGTAGAGCAGGTAATCATCCAGTGAAGGGCTGGATGTTACCTTCTCGCTTAGCCAGGTCTCAGTAACAGCTATTACGTGGAATAAAGAGCGAGTGGATAAAAAGAGCCTGATCATCTCAATGTGACCCGTGAGAGAGTTCGCATTAAAATGACAGACCCTTAGACCTTCGGACAGAGATACCTTAGAAC
The DNA here is from genome assembly GCF_009193385.2 of Nasonia vitripennis. Classification (NCBI taxonomy): domain Eukaryota; kingdom Metazoa; phylum Arthropoda; class Insecta; order Hymenoptera; family Pteromalidae; genus Nasonia; species Nasonia vitripennis. Next base: position 2,530,940 of record NW_022279590.1, read on the forward strand.
CCGATGAAGACACGGCGGATGAGCTTGATGGCGGATGTGGTGGGATGAAGTGTGTGTGTGGCAGCTTCATTGTAGAACGATGTTGACGGCGGGCGGGATCCGAGCTAAAATATCATTCAGCTCGGCGTCGGTGGTGATGACGGTGGCGCGCTCGTTGTCATCGTTGCAGCGCATAAATAATCTCCCGTCCCTGACGAACGTTCGACTGCCCTGCCTCTTCTTGGCTTCCAGCCTAGCCCGTGAACGCAGCTTGTGGACGTCGGTGGGGAGTAGCTCGTTGATGTTTATGAGCCCTTGGTGGTCAGGGCTAAGAGCTTTGGCCTCCTCCATCACGGTTGCGTCCAGCTCGTTGGTGTGGAGCTTGCGTGTACGAGCTTTGGTAACGACGATTGATCGTGCGAGTGCACTCGACGAGAGGGTGACGGCCAGTGGTGGCAGTCTGCCATCACTCCTGGCGGTGTTCCGGGGTGCATCGAGCCTACCCATGGTCCTGACGGATGCAACATCTCTGTAGGACCGTTGGGTCAAGTGCGTTTATGACTGCAAACGCGAGAAGATGCAGCGAGGTCTCACGGGTGTAGTGCAAGCCCGTGATGACAACAACACTATTTGAGGTCTGCTCCTGCCATCGTTTGACCTCAGCAAGCTCACTGCGGAGGCTAACTTCCGCACTAACTTCCGCAGCGCTGCTGCTGTTGTTGTTGTTGTTGTTGTTGTCTTGCTGCAGTGCTGGGCTCCTCGATGAGAGATCTTGGACTTGTGCCTGCAACTCGGTGATGGTGGACTCAGCATTAAGTATGCGAGTCTTGAGTGCAGGCAGCTCATCGAGGGCCTTTAGACGCTTCTCCAGCGGGCTAAGACGTTGCTCAATTCTCGAGATCCTCTCCGACACGATGTTTTGTGTCTGGATGGCCTCCGCATGAGCATTGCGGATGTCATCGAGAGCTTCACGAATATCCTTCAATGCAGCTTCGATGGTCGGTGATGAGCGAGCTGGTGAAGTACTTTGTGAAGTATTGGCTGATGGTGGTGCCGATCTCGTCTTCTTCGTCCCCGGTTGTTTTGGGGTGGTCTTCTTAGCCGCTGTTGTCGCAGTCACCCCCTAGAAACTGCCCATCATTTACCACAACTGTCTTGATGTTGATGGCGTTCAGACATTTGACGTGGTAATAGAGCTTGCAAAAAGCACACCTTGTGCTGAATAGGCTCCTTGTGCTGAATAGGCTGTTTACAGCTGCCGCATAGCTGAAAAGGCACTTCCCCGCTCTTTTCACCGTTCTCACTCATTTTCGTCCATAACTTACTCAAACAGCGTGCAGACGCCTTAGAAGTTCTCCCTCGATGCGGTAGATGTCTTCTCGATGTTGACTAGGAGCGAAGAGAGACGCCGTGCGAGCGAGAAACCAAGCCAAGCCGAGCCGAGTAGATTTGGAGGTTAGAAGCCGTGCAGAAAGTTTGTGGCAGAAAAGATGTAGAAAATAAATTGCAACCTTCAGCGATTTATATGTCGTCGTAAAGGTTGCAAAAAAGAGCGTGCAACAATCTACAACAAAAGAGGGCCCGAAGGCAAGAAGCGGCAGAAAAGCAGTGCGAAAGTAGGAGCAAAGTAAAGAGCTGTCAAAGCGACTCACCAGAGAGAGAGAGAGAGAGAGAAAGCCGCGGGTGTGTGCGAGAAAGAGTGAGCTAGACGAGATAACGGTGTGCGGTGCGGGCGCAAACCTCGACGTCATCCACGCGAGGCATCGGGCCAGCATGCGCGAGAGCGAGAAAGGGAGAGAAAAGCGCAGCGCAGAAGAAACGCGGGAGAGTGTGTGAGTGAGAGAGAGAGAGAGAGAGAGAGAGAGGCATCGGGGCGTCCTAGAAATTCTCGCTGCTCGGTAGCAGCAGGTCGGGCTTGCTGCCAACGTGAGGCAAAGCCTGTGCGCGCGAGCTCCGAGAAGAGCGAGAGAGAGTAGAGAGTGGGGGAAAGCAGATAGCTACGCCGGCGTCGGTTCAGGCATCGCCGTGCCGGGACCGCTGGCGCGAGCTGTTGGTGAGCGCGCAGCTACGTGTGTGCGTGCCCGAGAGTAGAGAGAGGGGACCACGTTGGTTCGGCCGACGACGCCGCGGTAAGCGCGCGGTGCTCACGATTATACGTACGGGAGAGAGAGAGAGGGAGAGAGAGAGCGCGCCGGCCGCGTAGCTACTCGAGCGGGTTGCGCCGAGCCGAAATACGGGTGTGTGAGAGAGAGCGAGCAGACGGATCAGACTGCGCGACGTCAGAGGCGAGAGCTTCGAGGCGCGCGCGTGTATATGAGAGTAGAGGTGTGACGGCGAGCCCTGCGTGGCTAATGTGCGTGGGCGGCTACGGACACCACGTTGTAGGGAAGGGCTGGGCCAAATATATGTGCAATATAACTTAATAACTTGTGTGATTACTTCTTCCTTCTTTCCCCACGTTCTCCCAAACGTCGGTGATTACGCTAAATCCCACAATTAATGAAAAATCTTGGCGCGTACGAGGCGTCAAGTGTTGCGCACCTGTACTGGGAGGCACAGCGTCGCAATTGGCATCCCTTGTGGGGAATTCGTGATCGCCGAGGTGGAGAGGAGGAGAAATTGGGAGTGTAGAGAGCGTGCGTGAGAGTGAGAAAGCGCGATGAATCGAGCAGCAAGTAACGAAACACATGCAGCCGTAATGCAACGGCTGATGCATAGCTCGCGCGAACTTCGCGCGATGAAATTTAAAATTGGCCGGTTGTCAGAGTACGAACTCGATGAAGAGCTCGAGGCCAGAGGCTTTGGCTTGCGTGGCTCTGCTGAGGTTCGTCGCGATCGATTATTACGCGCGCATATTTCGGAAGCCAATCCGACTTTAGACGGAGTGCCGTGGTATGAGTGGGATATCGAAGGCGAGAGAGTTGCGATATCCAACTAGAAAATGAAGCGGCGTATTTTAGGAGAAATTCCACCAAAGAGGGGAAAGAAGAGAAGGGTGAACGATGACAACCAGGTAAGGTTGATCAATCCACGTTCTAGCGAAAGCGAGGACGGAGGAGACGATCACCGAATCGGTGTCAATTTAAACGTGCCACCGAGTACGGCGGTAGCGACTACGACGACGTCGAGTGTAGTCACCTCACGGGCTGGAGCGGCCCTGGTGACTGCTACGGCGGCGTTATCAGGACGACCGATTACCTCCGCAGTAATTGGAAACTTGATATCGCCTCCGACTCCAGCACCGCGTGGCTACCGGTTTGAGAACCGCATGCCAGTGAGACACCCGGGAGCGTGGGAGTATTTCTCGGCTCGAATAGTACGAGGTATAGGCGAATCACCTATTGCCCGACCGGGACTCAGAGAAATTCCGAGCAGGGTTCCTGTCGCCGAAAGCCGACCTCCGCTAGGAAGAGAACGGTGGTATACACCATCGACCACTCTAGCGGGTGGAAATGTTTCTGCGACAGCCAACTGTAACGAGCAGAGAAATAAGGAAAGCTCGTCAGTAAGCTCAAGAGCGGGAAGAAGTTCGGCTGATAGCGAAAGAGAGAGTGAAAATCGGTATCGGGAAACGAACGAACGCCTGAATGAACGCGTGACTCGTATAGGGGAACTCCGCGCGAACGGAATGACCTACGAGCAAGCCAGAGAGAGGGCTCTTGAAGAGGAGCTCGAACTTGAGGGCCATCGCGTTTTTAATTAGGCGATGAATGAGTTCGATATAGAGGTAGAGGAAGAAGAAGTGCAACGACGGCATCAACGCAATCTCCAACAAGTGCATGAAGAAGCATGGAACAAGGCGCGCCAAGTGATTCGCCAGCAAAACAGTTTGCGTAGAGAGGAAGAGATAAGACCGAAAGTCTCCGGCGAACCTCCACGCAGGCTATAAAACGGCCAACATTGCAGTGTCAGAGGTGGGGGAAGGAAAGAATTGCGGAGCCCGTTAGTCAGTCAGAGAACCAGAGAGAAGAGAGAAAAATGTTCTTCGACAGAACGAGGCCAACCGGCAGGAGTTCGGAGAGTCAGTCGGATGTCCCTCACACGAGCGAGAGTCGCGCGAAGAGGACCCGGAGAAGTGAGCTGGGGCAGGGAGGAAGGAAGGAGAGTGCCGCGAGAGTACGAAGTCCAAGAGGAAGCTTGAGTCTATTGAGCGGCAGCGACAGCGAATTCGAGCATAGCTGGAAAGAAGGGAGCCAGATGAGTGGGTGGACAGGATGAAGAGATTAGATATGCTGCGAGATTTAGTGGGGAAATACACGAGCGCTGCAACCGAAAAACAAGAACGCGTTTATAACAAGGGACGGAAAAACGCGCAATTTCAAGTAGGAGATGAGGTCATGCGAAAGACCCATGTCCTATCCGACGCATCCAAGAGTGTTTCTAAAAAACTAGCTCCGCACTGGGAAGGCCCGTATGAGGTTGTCGAGGTTAAATCCCCGATAGTCTATATACTAGGCTACGGTGACGGAAAATCGCGACGGTTGACAAAGGCTTACGTGGTTGACAAAGGCTAAGCAAAAATACTAATTCATTTGTGTTTTTAGGATGGAGCGACCAGAGGACGAGAGAGAGACGGCGCCAACCGGCCCGCCACCGACTAACGCCGCACCGCCACGTCCGACGTTCGCCCAGGTAGCGAGATCACCAGCAAGACTGCCAACGCCAGCAGGTTTCAGGGGCGGGGATAACCAACCTGAGGATCGGCGCGACCACACCAAGGCTGCGCCTGCGCCAATCGACAGCTGGTCTGATGACGACGCCAGCGAGCAGCCAGCAGCGAGATGGGAGCAACGAGGAGAGGCCAAGGACGGAGACGATCACAAGCCTAAGCAGGCGATCTCGACAGATTACGTCTCGGTATATTTATCCAGCTCGGACGACGATGAACCGGGTTCGCCGATCAGTGGTTTCTTCGGCGGTGTCTACTCTGGAACGGCCGAGATAGATTGGGACAATTGGTCTCCGATCCGTCATCAGGAGGAAGAGGACCAGACACCGGAACCCAACGAAGACGAGAGGAGGAGAGGAGAGGAGCAACAAGGAGAGGAAGAGAGAAGGCTGCGAGAAGAAATGGAGCAGAGAGAAAAAGAGGCCAGAGGACGAGAAGTAGAAGAGCGGCGAGCCCGAGAAGAGGAGCAGCGCCTACGCGAGGCCCGCGACGACGAAAAGCGGCTCAGAGCTGAGCGAGCTGCTGCCGCGGCAGAGGAAAGAAAGAGAAAGAGCGAAAAGGAGAAGAAGGAGAGAGAGGAAGCTGAGCGTCGTCACCAAGAGGAGCAGCGAATACGAGGCGAAGCTGCCTCCACGCCCGTCGACCAGGAGCAAATGGAAACCGATCCACCAGCATCGGCTGCAACCCCGGAGAACGACATGAGCCGAGAGGAGGCTGTAGCAGCGAGGAACGCACGACGCAACGCAGCCAGAGCCGCCCGGAGAAGAGAAGCGAGGCGTATACAGAAAGAGACAAGAGAGGAGACCGACGCCTGCCTACCAGCCCGAGACCAACCAGTCCCTGTGGCGAGGACAGCGGCCAACGGCTCCGACGAGAGAGGTAGAGAGAGAGAGAGAGAGAGAAGAGACGCGAGGAACGTCATCGAAGATCGTTCGGCGGATCGAACAAGGAGTCGCTCCTCCAACCGCAGGACCTTGCCCGTAAAGGAAAGGGGAGCGTGGTTCGGAGGACTCCGACCGATTCTAACAAACCCGACGATCGACCCGGCCCCGTACAGTTGTTTTAACTGTTGGCAGCCGGGCCATGGTGTTACCCAGTGTAACAAGGGGATCACCCGTGACTTCTGCGGCAATTGCGGAAGACACGGAGTCCAGGTGACCAGCTGCCCGCGATGCGCCGAGGCCTTTCGGAGCCGCCAGCAGCGAGGAGGAAGTTACGTTCCCATCGAGACGGCCAGTGGCGTCGACATCGCCGAAGAGAACTGGGACGAACCCGATGACCGGCAGCGAGAGGAGCCGGAGAGACGGCACCATCGCCAGCGAGAAGAGCGAGAGGCCCGCGAACGTCAAGAGAGAGAAGAGAGAGAGGAACGAGAAGCGAACGATCGCCGCATACGAGAGGAAAGGCAGCAGCAGGAAGCGAGGTATCGGAACGAGGTCGAAGAGCTGGTGACACGAGAGCTGTATCAACAGCTATACCAACAGCAGGAAAGGGAGCGTCTCCGCTGTCTCCGCCCAGAAGAAGACACCCAGAATCGCCAGATCCACGTAGTCAGGGAGGTCCCTAACTATAGCCAGCAAGAGGAGAGAAACATCCTCCTTCAAATCTTGCGAGGCTTAGAAGGAGTATCACCTGAGACGAGAGAGCTCGTCCTTCGGCGCATTTACGGAGGACGTCACGAGGATCGAGCAGAATAGAGTCGAGAGGAGAGAGAAGAGAGCCACGAGAGAGACAAGAGGGAAGAGAAGTCGGGGTTGCGGTTGTGATCCAAACGCAACTCCGGGGCGAGTGGGAGGATGTAGGGTGGCGCCCCCGCCCAACTTAAAACCCACTCCAATGGGAATGAGTTGGACGGTCCTTTTCCTGGACCTACGATGGGGTCCGTCTCTCTTGGGGGGTAGCAAAGTTAAGGGAGGGGGATTGCGACGTTGTACGTCGCAGCCGAGCAAATCGCGCGTTATTGATTGCGCGGCAACCTCACTCGATGCGAGGAAGCAAAGGCGATCGGTTCCAGCGAGGCCTGCGTTTTCTCGGACGCGAGCTACGTCCCGGGAATTCGTGGAATTCGCTGGCCGACGTACCCAAGGGGGGAGCTCGTCGGTTCGAGCTGGCGCGAGACGAGCAGCCAATCAGCGCGTCTCGCGCCTCGCGCGGCCAATCGGGCTACGTTATCAGCCGGGCCCGACGGCCGACGGCGAGACGCCAAGCGCGCGCGCGGCAGAGCGGCTCGGCAGTTCCTTTCCAAGGCCTGTCGATGACACTTTGACGTGACGAGAGCGCGCGAAAGTGAATTGCGAGAAAAGAGTGAGAGTGAGAGAGCAGCAGCGCCACGACCAGGACCACCGCCCCGAGGAAGAGATCCCTCCCCGGAGACGACCGTCCAGCCGTTCAGCCAGAGGAAGGAAGCCGGAACGAGAGCCAGGCCTTCATCCCCAAGTCTGCAGAGAGAGAGAGAGAGAGAGAGAGAGAGAGAGAGAGAGAGAGAGAGAGAGGCATCGGGGCGTCCGAGAAATCCTCGCTGCTCGGTAGCAGCAGGTTGGGCTTGCTGCCAACGTGAGGCAAAGCCTGTGCGCGCGAGCTCCGAGAAGAGCGAGAGAGAGTAGAGAGGGGGGAAAGCAGATAGCTACGCCGGCGGCGGTTCAGGCATCGCCGTGTCGGGACCACTGGCGCGAGCTGTTGGTGAGCGCGCAGCTACGTGTGTGCGTAGAGAGAGGGGACCGCGATGGTTCGGCCGACGACGCCGCGGTAAGCGCGCGGTGCTCGCGATTATACGTACGGGATAGAGAGAGAGGGAGAGAGAGGGCGCGCCGGCCGCATAGCTACTAATACGGGTGTGTGAGAGAGAGAGAGAGAGACAGAGAGAGCAGACGGGTCAGACTGCGCGACGTCAGAGGCGAGAGCTTCGAGGCGCGCGCGTGTATATGAGAGTAGAGGTGTGACGGCGAGCCCTGCGTGGGCGGCTACGGCCACCACGTTGTAGGGAAGGGCTGGGCCAAATATACGTGCAATATAACTTAATAACTTGTGTGATTACTTCTTTCCCCACGTTCTCCCAAACGTCGGCGATTACGCTAAATCCTGCGATTAATGAAAAATCTTGGCGCGTATGAGGCGTCAAGTGTTGCGCACCTGTACTGGGAGGCACATCGTCGCACGTTGTGACGTGGTAAAACCTGCAAAATGATTTTCCTCTATCGCTTCACAGTCCCGAATCCGCGACACTATAATTTATAAAATCGTTTCTGAATCTCCTTGCGATCTCGGAGGAGGTCCCGTTGGATCACCCTATATCGGTATATTTATGGTTGATTGGAATAATCACTCTTACAGATTACAGATTTCCATTTTCGATATTTGTTCTCTCTCGTTAATTCATAAAATCCCGCTCGTGCGCCTCTCCCGACTCTCCAACACTCTCTACCGCACGCTTTATCTCTCTTTCACTCAAACACGCTCAAAGCTCTCTCGCTCGCTCGGTTCGTGATGTCCCAATCAAGTCGGTAAGGCAGCGCGCCGTGCTGCCGCACTCGAGTCGGCCACGATGCCACGCGCCGATCGCTTGGCCCGCTCTTCCTCTCTACGCGCGCGTGCCAGGAACGCAAGCGGCCCCGACTTCTCAGAATCGGTTCTGAGCGACTCCCACGTTTCTCTCGCTTCTCCGCAGCTTTCGCGCGTTCCGGCTCGCGTTTTCTCTCGCAAACTTCTTTCGAGCCTCGCACTGTACCCAGCACTGCAGAGATCTGTAGCCTGCGCAGTGAACTGGCGGAAACCTCGCTGCACCTCCTCGCTTTTTCAGTTGCGAGCGCGCTTGACCCCACGGTCCTCAGAAGAGACGTAGCATCCGGGGGCAGGGATGCTGCCACACTTGCCTGTGCTGCTTGCGCGGTAGAGTATGACACCGTCACACCCAAAACCACGCAGACTAGGGCGAAATCAGCGGCGGCAAATACATCTGCCAAGGGCACGCCTGCAACGGGTGTGCCGAAGAAAAACAAATCGGCACCCGCATCTCTGGCTAGCTCCAGGAATCAATCGCCAGCGACAACACAGGCGCCGTCCATAGAGACGTCCCTTAAGGACATTTTCGCGGCGCTGGATGAAAGTTGAAAGATCCAGAGTGAGGCCCTTCAGGCGCAAAACACCGTGTCTGAAAAGGTCTCACGAATTGAGAAAAGGCTTGGCCCTCTCGAAAACCGCCTCAAAGCCCTTGATGACTTGCCTGCACTCAAGACTCGACTAAACAATGTTGAGTCCTCCATCTCTGAGCTGCAGGCACAATATTTAGAGCTGTCGTCAGGAGCCCCGCAGAGCAGCAGAACATCAGCACTGCTCCTGCCTCTGAAGAGATCAACAACCTCCGCAGCGAGCTGGCTGAAGTTAAGAGGAGGCAGGAGCGCTCGGCGAATAATGTGGTGGTGATCTCTGGCCTGGCCTATACCCAGGAGACATCACTGCAACTCCTGGCTTACACCGTCCTGGCTGCACTGGATCCCACGGTCCTTAGGCGGGATGTGGCAACCGTCAGGATCATGGGGAGACTTGACGCAACCAACATCAATGTGCAAGGTGACAGCAGATTACCACCTCTAGCTGTCACTCTCTCTTCCAGTGCGCTGGCCCGCTCCATCATCGTGGCCAAAGCCAGGAAACGCAAACTCTACACTAGCGAACTAGATGCTGCCCTACTGGAGGAAGCGAGAGGTTTCCACCCAAACCAGCAGGGTCTTATCAACATAAACGAGCTGCTTCCTCCAGACATTCACAAGCTGCCTATAAAGGCCAGGCTAGAGGCAAAGAAGAGGGGGGGATGCCGCTCTTTCGTGAGGGACGGGAGAGTCTACATCCGTTCTGGCGAGGACAGCGAACGGGCCACCATCATCTCTACAGATGCTGATATTGAGGCTTTTTTAGCCCGTACACCGCCAACAGCCAGCATGGATACCACACACACACACACACATATCATTCCACCAAAACCACTATCTAAATCATCCAACTCATCCACATCTGCCTCTAAAACGTCTCTGTCCGAGGGTCCAAGGGTCTGTCATTTCAATGCGAATTCCCTTACGGGTCACATTGAGATGGTCAGGCTCTTCTTGTCCACTCGTTCCCCCTTTCACGTAATAGCTGTAACTGAGACCTGGCTAAGTGACAAGATATCATCCATTCCTTCACTGGATAGTTACACATGGCACAGATGGGACAGAAACAGGAACGGTGGAGGTGTGGCCCTCTACATTCATCTTTCATTGACGGCTAGCGTTATCTCGTCATCTGACGGCGAATGGTCAGGCAAGCCAGGTAAGCCGAAGTATCTTTTTTGTGAAATCACAGCTAAGGGAGTATCGCCCATCTTCATGGGGGTTGTGCATCGCCCTCCTCACTCACCCTTTATCCAGGGATCTAATTTCATTGAACAACTAACAACACTTATGCACAACTACTCTACGAAGGTCATCATGGGTGACTTTAATGCCGATCAGCTTTCTTTATCTGAAGACACCAATTTCATCAGGGCCTTCATCGATGAGAACTCCCTCACTTCTGTGCCATATGGTGCAACCCATCACAGACAGGACTCTGTCACCTGGCTTGACCTATGCTTAATTGATGAGCAGGATCGCCTGCTCTCATACTGGAAGACACACTCCTTTCATCAACGGACATGACCTTATCACGGCCACACTCGACGTACAGATTCCACGCCACGTACCTGCTACATACTCTTACAGAAACTACAAAGGAATCTGTGCTGAGAAGCTAAGGGACTTCCTTAGCGCATGTGACTGGTCATTCTTCACTACGCCATCACTTGACGACTGCATTACCATTCTTAACGCTCAAATCACGAACGTCATAAATCATCTTGCCCCATTAAAGACTGTGACACCTGGACGTGAACATCACCCGTGGTTTACCGCGGCTCTTCGTGACCTTTTAACTGAAAGGAACAGACTCTACAGGCGCTTTCGCAGAAGTCGTTTACCTTGGGATCTATACTTCTATAGAATTGCAAGGGACAACGCTCATAAACAGGTTGAGGAAGTAGGGCTGAATTACTACTATTCACGCTTGTCTACCTTGACCGACGTTGCAGAGATCTGGAAAGAGCTTGAAAATCTTGGTATTACTACCTCTAAATCTCCTTCACCTGCTCGGTTCTCTTCAGATGCTCTCAACAAATACTTTAGCTCCATCTCAAACGACCCTCAAGCTTCATCTGTTGAGGAGTATCTGCGAACCCTGGAGAATCTGGACCTTCCTGAACACTTCATCTTCAGGGCTATCACGGAGTCGGATGTGCCGGCTGCAGTATCACACTTTAACACCCAGGCCAAGGGAAGCGATGGCATCCCACAGGTTGTAATCTCCAAAGCACAGCCAATACTTGCTCCTTTACTTTGTCAAATGTTTAACCTGTCTCTGAGCGAGGCACGCTGTCCTTCGGCCTGGAAATCATCGATCGTAAGAGCACTAAAAAAAGTTAATTCTCCAACAGCTTTGACTTACTACCGTCCGATCTCTCTACTCTGTTTCCTGTCCAAGGCGCTAGAGTGGCTGGTGCACAAGCAAATCTCTGAATATCTTGAAACAAGACTTTACCTTGACAATTTCCAAACTGGCTTTCGCTCTCTCTCTCTCTCTCTCTCTCTCTCTCTCTCTCTCTCTCTACTCGTGCACTACTACCTCTCTCCTCGACTCCTCGTCCGATTCTTCCGCTTATCTTCTCTCTCAGCCTATTCGTCCTCTCAATCAACTCTCCCCTGCTGGTCTTATTCCTCAGCTACCTCGTCTCAGCCTCCGCCCTCCCGCTTTCTCTCGTACTGGAAGTGCGCCCGCGTCTTCTTCCTCTGCACCTTGCTGCTTGGCTCTCTCTCTCTCACTCTCTCACTCTATCTCGCACTACACTCCTCGCGCTCTCTTCCTCTTTACGCACACGCACCTACTACTCCGCGAGAATCCCGCGCGCGATCCTCTCGGTACGCGCCCGGAGATGCGACGCGATCTCCTTCTCAACAACGGACACAACGTTCAACACTCGCGAACACCCGCTTGCTCTATCTCCCGACCAATCATCGCGCTTTTCCCTGATCGCGACGGAGCCGACGAGCCTGAGGAGTCTGCTGCGAGTTTGAAAACAGACTATTTCGCAGCCAACTTCCCTCTCTCTTCGAATACCTCTATCTAGTTTCGCCCTATTGGCCTCGCTGTTGCCGCATGCACCGCGATACTCTTTCTCTCTTACACTCACGTACAAGATGCGTTCCTTTGTCACAGCAGAGTTACAAGTTCGCGCCCGCGATCACGCATTCCCGGAAAACTTCCCCCTCGACTCCTTTCCCAGAAGCTCGCCATTGCTGCTCGTAGCTCTGCTGTTCTTCGAAACTCCTGTCCTCTTTCCTCGGTGCTCTCGTGGACTCCAGCTTGCACAAAAACAAAACACACGCGCGTAAATTATTGCAAAACGCAATTATTATTCGCTCGGAGAATACAGCCTTGGCTGTAGAAAAGGCAGACAGGTTAGCGGGTAGGGGCAAGGACGGCATCCGAGCAAGAAGGTGCGCAGTCGCTGTTCCTACCTGCGAGATAAACAGAGCAATCAAAGACTGGCTTAACCCGCAACTGAGCGACAAATGGACTAACGCCAAAGGGCTTAGACAGGCTAGGGCTCTGATGGGCGGCAGCCTACCTGAGAAGAGGCTGCGGACCATTAGAGGCTTAAGCAGGAACAGGCCGAGGCTGGCCGTTGACTGGCTGACGGAACATTAGAGGGTAGGGTACTATCTGTGGAACTTGGAACTAAGGGACTCTGGGAGCTGCAGGTGGTGCGAGCACGAAATAGAGACCACCTCCCACCTGCTGTGTGAATGCCCAGCTTTCGCGAGGACAAGACTCAGGGTGTGGGGGGTTTCCATGTTGGAGTTAGAGGAGCTAAGGTCAAACAGCTTGGCATCCATTCGCTGAGTTGCCGAAGCTATAAACAAGGGTTTATAAATTAATTTCTCAAGGTACAGGAGGCACAGCACAATGACACGCCTGAGTGCTCGACCGGCACGTCTTCGTGCAGGGGCCGCCGCAGTTCCCCTCCGTCTAACTGACTATAACTATCATTTGGCTCTGTGATTGCCAACCCACATTTGGCATCAACCTTGATAGAGCTGTACTAGGTCTTGCTGCTTTATCTCTCACTATAGCAAGGTGATCTTTAATTGTCAATTTTGCATCTATAGTGATGTCCAGGTATTCAATAGTTCGTCGAGAAACAATCTCATGTCTCTCCACAGTCAACGTTATCGTCTCTATTTTCTTTCGGCTAGATATGAGGATAGCCTCCATTCTATGGCTAGCAAGCTCTAGACCTGTCTCGATTAGCTACTCATCAATTATTCGGATAGCCTCTTTAGCGGTTTCTGCGACTTTATCCTTCACTTATTACTACCACTGCAATGTCATCTGTGAATCCTGCAACCATTGCTATTTTCGGTAGTCTTAGCTTTAAAATTCCATCATACATAATGTTTCACATTTGTGGGCCCATCACTGACCCTGTGTGTGTATGTATGTGTGTGTGTGTGTACATAGGTATAAATTTGAAAATTTTAAAAATACCATAAAAATAGCAGGACGTGACTGCGTCGAGATGCAGGATGATTACTCTCTGGCGTTAAAATAATACCTGATCTTGTATTCAAAAATAATCGAATTATTATCGTTTTAACATGGATATTTTTTATTTTCACAATTATATAATTTTAAACATTTTTTGATTTTGTAATTTTACGTTAATTTGTGATAATTTTCAGCTGGATCCAAATTAGCAGAAGCTATATCTAAAGGAACTGATGCTATAAACAAACTCGTTCAAGCTGGAGAAATAGAAGAATTACGAGATGTTATTGGCATCAATGAAGACCAGTTAGATATAGAAGATTATCTACAGGATGAAGGCGAAATCGATTATTTTAAGGTTCCTAAAATTGATCTACCAGCTCCATTAGCAAGTTCAAAATTTGCTCAAAATCCAGAATTACTTAAAGCTCTTAATCGTGGGGGTAAAAGAAAATTTGATCAACTAATTGGTTGGAGTGATGCAGGTGCGACTGATAAAGTGTCTCAGATTTATCAACCAGTATTTCATGGTGTATTTGCTGAAGATTCACAATCAAATGATAATGAGTTTAGATTTACCTTACAAGAAAGAATGTATTTAAAAGAAAACTTACATGAAAATAATGATGAGGATTATAGGGATGATTCTTCTCGTGATTCTAAACATTTCTATAATAGTGAGTCTTATAGGTCTGAAAATACTACTGGACCTGGAAGGCCAAGCATACACGTAGAGCATGATCTAAAAAGAAATTTTGTAGAAAATGTCACTCTACAAAACAAAAGTTCAATTTCTTTCGTAAAAGCTTTTGGGGAAAAAGATGTAGATGATAGGTTAAAGTGGGATAAAGAAAATAGCAAAATCAAGTCAGATGACAATTTTTTACATTACACTTTTGATAATCATCAACAAATGGAAGGAAATATGTATAGTTGTAACAATATTTCACATACATCAAATATTAATCCAAATATGCCACCGCCATGCCTTTCAATTATCCAAAATGAATCTCAACACTCTATCCAACTCGATTGCAATGCAGAAGCAGACAATACTTTGCCTGATATAACATCACAACAAAGTAATTTAACTATATTTCGATCTAGTGGTCCTCCTTCTGGTTTTGGACCTGGTACTTTTCGACCTTTACATAATAGTAGCTTTTCAGCAAACCCATTCAGAACAATGGGTCCATTTCATCATCAAAGTTCATTTAATAATTTTTCTGGGCCACCATCTAACTTTAGATCAATCAATTCGCAATTTGATAGACATCAGTTTGGAGGACAAAACTATAAAGTAAAAACCTCGTCGCAGCAATCATCAGGAGGTTTAGATAATTACAATTCCAGTTTTTGCGATTATTCTACAAAAAATAGATCCAAACGCAGTGGTATAATCAATCGAACCATAAATGATTGCAGTAGAACAAATTTTCATACTCGTGGTCGAGGAATAGACAACGATTTTTCAAGAGGAACACGTGGTCGAGATTACCAATAAATATAAATAGGAACATAATTCAAAAAATTCAATATTAAATATAATAATTAAGATGTTTTCTTTAAATTTGAGCCTATCAAATTAATTAATAAACACTAAACATTTTCCAAATTTGTTTATTTACAAATGTATGATTATTATTGCCAGATTTATGATACAATTATTTTTCATATCCTTGCTTCCTAATTAGTTCAGTTTATAACTTAAGTCACTTGTAACATTGCAAAACCCAAGGTGAGGTAATTTCTATTGCTGGTATTTGGGTAACCATAAAATAAATTCCTTTTATCTTATGGACGCCAGGTGAATGCGCTTCTAGCTAGCTTTATAGAGAATGTATTTCCAGAGGGAGATCTGCTATATTAAATGTAATAATATTTTTACGTGTATTCTGAAAGAAAATTATTTTCATACAGGAAATAAGAAAAACTCAGTATTTTATAGAAGTAATGACGGGCGGAGCACTTTATTCAATCATAAACCTAACTAACCTAAACCTAATGTAAAACGTAAATATCAAAATAATAACAGCTCAGACAATCTTCTGCGTAGTTGCAAGAACCATCAGCGATGCTTGTAATGTGGTTAATTTGTTCAAGTTTATTCTTATAATCTCCCGAACTTGTTGATGATTCGATTAACTTTAAATTCTCACGTAGAAATGTGACAAACTAACTCACATCGAATTTTCTCGTCAAAGTGCGACAACTGACTATAAATCAATCACATCCAGTTTTCGCGTCGAAGTGCGACACTAAACTGAAAATTAATCACATCGAGTTTTTATTTAACACTGTCCGTACAATAATTTAATATTTTCTTACTCTCGTTCAACCAAAATGCGCATCGACTCGCAACGCGTATTCACGAACGTACACCTAATGGTGAATGAAACTTTGAATTCGGAAAATTCTTGCCATTCCCCGTCACAGGTTAACTGGGGATATTTAAAGCCAACGCGCATGCGCTGTACGTGTGTATCCGCATTATGATATAGAGCGCATGAGCGTCAGCTCTAATTAACCATCGGCGGGCGTTGGCAGGAATTTCCGGAATTCAAAGTTTGAATTACCGGTGGGTGTACATATGATACACAATCTTTACTCTGTCTGACAATACAAATAACTCCAAAAATACTTATTTTAATCGACAATGGTTGTGATCGACGAAAGCATTCGTGCATACAAAAACTCTAACGATGCCAAGATGGCCGACGCGCCGAGTCACCACGTGACGATAAACAGCACGACCTTCATTACACCGAAAATCTACGTTTCGAATCACCGAAAATGCTATTTACCGGTCTTTACGCGCAACACTTAAGTCACGCACTTATTGATTTCGCAAAACCCACACTTGCATATCACACTATTGCGCGACGCAATTTCGCGAGATCACTCGCCACTGCACTAATCAATGCCTTGATGTCGACAGACTTCGAGTCTCAAGCCACTCACCGGATGATATCTCCAGCGCCGTTGATTCTGTGCTCGTAGAATCTCGTCCGGGATTCTAAAGTTGACCTCGTTATCGCCTTGGAATTTTCCTACAATGCTTCGAGTTGCGGGTTAGATTCACAAATAAAACTAAGATGCGAGACAG
The DNA here is from genome assembly GCF_009193385.2 of Nasonia vitripennis. Taxonomy (NCBI): domain Eukaryota; kingdom Metazoa; phylum Arthropoda; class Insecta; order Hymenoptera; family Pteromalidae; genus Nasonia; species Nasonia vitripennis. The sequence goes on from NW_022279590.1 coordinate 2,547,307, forward strand.
TGGTTATACGATTCAAGTTGTGGTTGAGATCCGCAAACAAAATTAACATGTATGACAAGTCCACGAAAACGGTTTCTAATCGTTTAGGTTCATACTGATCGTTGAATAACTTGGAGAGACGCATTTCGATGTGTACGTATTGAGCGACAGACTGTGAGTGATCTCAATATGGTTGTCTCGTATTCTTCCTTCTCCAGCAGCAGCGCGGCAATTGCGTTGAAGGTATCACGCGCGCTTAGTAAGTCATGGGCTGAACTAAGCGAAGCGGAAAAGCCTTCCAGACAGCGCCTCTCTCTCACTCGCGCTCACCAAACTAACAGTTACACTTACACGTGTAAGCACGGCGTCTATATTCTTCTTTCTCTCGCACTCGTGCAGGGAAGCGGCACTCTCGCTCTTGCGTACAGCGTCGCATCTCTCTCTCTCTCTCTCTCTCTCTCTCTCCTTCGCTCAGGGGGATCTTTCCGAGTATCTGGAAGCAGACACAGTTAATCGCGCTAAGAAAGACCAGCGCTCCTTCCAATGTTAAGGACTTTCGTGACTTTCGTTCCTGTACATTCGTGCATTGCTCTGCTTCCTCTCAAAGGTACTCGAGAAGATCGCGCACACCAAGATCACGGAGTATCTCAATAAAAATCATATAATCGACCCCTTCCAGGCCGGTTTCCGAAAACACCACAGTACACAAACAGCGTTATTAAAATTGACCGACGACGTACGCATGGCAATTGACAAAAAGAAGGTGACGCTTATGCTGCTGTTTGACTTCAGCAAGGCCTTTGACACCATCTCACCTTCCAAATTACTATCAAAGCTGAGACAGCTGGGGTTCTCTAGGGCGGCTCTCCTGTGGATTACATCATGGCTTGAAACCAATCTGGGAGTTTCACAGGGTTCTGTACTGGGACCCTTGCTGTTTAGCCTCTATGTCAACGACCTGCAAAATATACTCGACGGCAACACAATTAAACATCTTTTTTACGCGGATGACCTCCAGATCTATCTACACACCAACAAAGATAATTTCCTGGAGGGCGTGGCTCGACTGGCAGAAGCGCAGAGCAGCAGAACATTAGCATTGCTCCTGTATCTGAGGAAATCATCAACCTCCGCAGCGAGCTGGCTGAGGTTAAGAGGGGGTAGGAGCGTTCAACAAATAATGTAGTGGTGATCTCGGGCCTGGCCTATACCCAGGAGACATCACTGCAACTCCTGGTCTTCACCGTCCTGGCTGCACTGGATCCCACAGTTCTAAGGCGGGATGTGACATCCGTTCAGGACCATGGGGAGACTTGAAGCAACCAGATCCCCACCTCTAGCTGTCACTCTCTCTCTTTCAGTGCGCTGGCCCGCTCCATCATCGTGGTCAAAGCCAGAAAACGCAAGCTTCACACTAGTGAATTGGATGCTGATCTACTGAAGGAAGCGAGATCTCTCTGCCCAGACGATCAGGGACTTGTTAACATCAACGAGCTGCTTCCTCCAGACATCCACAAGCTGCGCATCAAGGATGGAGGCAAAGAAGAGAAGGGGATGCCGCTTCTTTGTGAGCGACGAGAGGGTCTACATTCGTTCTGGCGAGGACAGCAAACGGGCCACCATCATCTCTACTGATGCTGCACTTGAGGCTTTTTTAGCCCGTAAGCCGCCAACAGCCAACACGGTCATCACACACTAAGACACACTCCTATCATTCCACCAAAACCACCATCTAAATCATCTAACTCGTCCACATCTGCCTTTAAAGCGTCTCTGTCTGAGGGTCTGAGAGTCTGTCATTTCAATGCAAATTCCCTTACGGGTCACATTGAGATGGTCAGGCTCTTTTTGTCCACTCGTTCCCCCTTTCACGTAATAGCTGTAACTGAGACCTGGCTAAGCGACAAGATAGCATCCATCCCTTCTATGAATGATTACATTTTATACAGACGGGACAGAAACAGGAACGATGGAGGTATAGCCCTCTATATTCATCATTCATTGACAGCTAGCGTTATCTCGTCATCTGACGGAAAATGGTCGCACAAGCCGGGTAAGCCAGAGCATCTTTTCTGTGAGATTTCCGCTAAGGGAGTATCGCCCATCTTCATAGGGGTTGTGTATCGCCCCCCTCACTCACATATGCACCACTACTCCACGAAGGTCATCATGGGTGACTTTAATGCCGACCAACTTTCCTCATCTGAAGACGTCAACTTCATCAGGAATTCATCGATGAGAACTCTCTTACCTCTGTACCATATAGTACAACCCATCGCAGACAAAACTCTGACACCTGGCTTGACCTATGCTTAAGTAACGGCCACACTCGACGTAGAGACTCCACGCCACGTACCTGCTACATACTCTTACAGAAACTACAAAGAAATCTGTGCTAAGAAGTTAAGAGACTTCCTTAGCGCATGTGACTGGTCATCCTTAACCACGCTATCACTTGACGAATGCATTACCATTATTAACGCTAACCTAACAAACGCCATAAACCATCTCGCCCCATTAAAGACTGTGACACCAGGACGTAAATGTCATCCGTGATTCACCGCGGCTCTTCGTGACCTTTTCACTGAAAGGAACAGGCTCTACAGGCGCTTTCGCAAAAGTCGATTACCTTGGAATCTATACTTCTCTAACTCTCCAACAGCTTTGACTTACTACCGTCCGATCTCTACTCTGTTTCCTGTTCAATACGCTAGAGTGGCTGATGCACAAGCAAATCTCTGAGTATCTTGAAACAAGACTTCACCTTGATAATTTCCAAACTGGCTTTCGCACTGGCCACAGCATGCAGTCTGGCTTAATTAAGCTGACTGATGATGTCAGGCTTGAGATAGACAGAAAGAAGGTCACTCTGCTACTTCTATTTCATTTTAGCAAGGCGTTTGATACTGTGTGTCGCGTCAGGCTACTCGGAAAGCTCGGAATCCTCTTTCAGCTTTTCTGAGCAGGTTATCCACTGGCTCGCATCTTACCTCTCGGGAAGAGAACAGATTGTCATCGGTGACAACAACGAACTCTCCATTTTTCTACCATTAAACACCGGTGTCCCACAAGGGTCAATTTTAGGCCTCCTGTTGTTTGCGTTGTACATCAATGATATTGGTTTCTGCCTAGATTCAGATGTGTCCCATCTAATCGACGCGGAAGACCTGCAGCTTTACAGCCAATGCTACCTCGAGGAGCTCGATTCCTGTTCTGTCAGGATGAGTGCTAACACCGAGAAGATAATGGGCTGGGCTGCACTAAATAGACTTAAACTGAATGTCCTTAAGACTAAGGCAATCGTCATGGGTTTCCCCTACTATATAAATGCACTACCTTTTACTGCTAACACCTTTATAAATACAGGGGGAGCCCGGGTCGACTATGAATCTGTACGCAATCTGGAGTTGGTGCTAGACTCTAAACTTACGTGGAAAGAACACGTTACACAAATATGTAAACGTGCTCACTCTCTAATCTACCGACTCTATTTCTTTAAGAAGAGCACTAACCTCAGATTGCGCCAACACCTAGTGCAAGCACTCCTATTTTCCATCATCGACTATTGTGCACTGGCTTACTGCGACCTGACACAAGAACTTGACTTGAAACTGCAGATGCTTGTCAACACGGGGATCCGTTATATCTACGGTGTAAGAAGGGACGAGCACATTTCCCCTTACAGGCGTGAGTTGCAATGGCTTATCACCGCCAGGCGTAGGAAATACTTAATGACCTGTTTTCTAAGAAAAATCTTCAACACCTCAGTGCCTACCTACTTATTAGCGTATTTTGATTTCCACGTTGCGCTTAGCCTGTGAGGGGTAAAGTGACCCTGTTGGAAAAGGTCGATAGAAGTCGATTAGATCACTTATCGACTTGAATAGTGAATCTTAATTTCACTTTTTGCATTAGAACACACTCATTTATCTCATTTTATTTCATTCTATTTCAAGCTTTCATATTTTGCACACTTACACAAAAATGTATGGTACTTCTTTTATTCGATTTGTAAATATATACAACATAATGTACAAAAATAAAACATATCTAAATATAAATCTAAATCTAAATCTAAATCTCTCTCGCACTCAACAAATGACAATGACGAAGTGCTGAAACGGTCGCCATTCTTCTCGGTCCTATGCGCCTAAATGAAGTTAGATTTTAATGAAGAGTAGTACACATTTACTGAGCTGAGTCGTAATTATGACGAATTGATTCTATTTTTATGTATATTATTATAATAATAGAGGTCCGGGATATCAGGTAGTATAAGAATGTTACAATAATGAAATCTTTTTAGATTATGTTTAAGTAAGAAAATAAATGTATTCAGTCCATTCTTTCTTAGTACGAATATTGCACAATTATTGCATATATTCTTTCTTAACAAGGTTAATTAACAAGTAGTTTTTGTGTGACAAAAGGTTTGTTGGTAGATACGCTTTAAATTGCGTTATCTACACTAAAAAGAAGTTTGAACGTCTAAAGCTACGACCGCGGCTGAACAGCTGCGCTCGGCTTTTGACTGAGCGTCGCTCCGATTTTAGCGCAATATACGTCCTAAAATGAAGGGCGGCGCCTGACCAAGATTATCGTACATCGCGTGCGTTTCGTTTTAGGCTGTACTCTGTGCATAATTTTTCACTGTTGTAAAGACAGCAAAAAGTAATGCGCTACATAATATATGTATATGCACAGCACGTATACATACTAATTAATGTTTTTAAATAAAATTTTAAATAAAATAGAGTAAAAAACGTTTTTTCCATTAAACATTTTTTATTAAAAATCTGTTTAAAATGTAGAGTCGAGTATATAACAAATACTGTTTTTTTAATTTTATTCTGATTTAACGTATTTATTGCAATAATCAATGCATAATAAAACCTTTTATAAACATTTATTGTCATCAAAATTATGAAATACATAGTATTACAATCCGTATCGAGTAATAATATAATGGACAAATACGGCTAAATTTTTAAACTCAACTAATCTATTTTCGTTTCTCTCTTCAACGACATATGCATGACAATGATTGAAGAACATTTCATCATAAACTTTAATATAAAAAAATTGTATTCTCAATATTTATTACATCAATAATCTCACCAAATTGCAACTGTAAATCTTATTCATGCAATGTCAAAAACGTTCCTATTTGATATTTCATTCTATAGATATTAATAAATTTGTAGTATTTGCATTGTTTATCACGCGCGTTATGGTTAAAGTAAGTCCATTTATCTATAATATTGATTAAGCTAAACATGATTTCTTTTTCAAATCGCAGACTATGTATCAATTGGCACATTTTTAAAGTTTGTTTGATAACTATCGTCTTTAATAAGATTTTTAAACAATTTGATGATTAAGCGTTGTTCTTAATCAGACGATGCCTCGCTTCACCTCTCATACTCCAGAAATGGACAAATGGGCCATTTCTTAATAAAATTCGTGGATAATGTGTTAACAAATAGAATTTAGGTTTTAGACTTGTTAAAATTCTATATACAGCTTGTTAAAGTTTTATATTGATGATTCCAAGCGTTTTGCATCGGATCAAATTACTCTCGGAGACATTACAATATCAAAAATTTGACGCAAGTTGTTGAGACTAAGTTAACCCTAGCTGACTTGGGAGAATAAAGTGTACACTATTAATAAGTTGGAATAATAACTTTCCAGCAGATTTATACAAAAGTTAAGTAAGAACGTGTGGAGCTTGTCAAACAATAGAAATATCAATTTGGGAACTAGTTTCTTTCTTTCTAAAGAGCACACTGAGAAGTGAGCGCCGCCGCCGCAGCCGAGACGTCGGCGCTGGTCATAGGTAGCTGGTGAGTAGGGATAGAGCGGCCCCATCATGCCTCGTGCGCATAGTATCTCTGACAGGCTGAATTGTGCTCGTTTATACTCAACACAAGTATTGAAACAATTTGTAATGTTCGTCATATTCAGAAATTAAGTCTCCAACCATTACTCCAAAGTATCGGACAAAGCACAACATTTCTAATGCTGACATTTTTATATCGTGGTGATTCAATAATCTTTTGAGAGCAATCTAAGGTGATTTATTTGAATTTTCCGGTCCGTAATTGAAATTTAGAATTCTTTTGTTTAAAGATTTCAAAGTAAAGAATTTTTTGGTAAAAATAAATGTATTCATTTAGAGAGTTCATTCTGTAAGAGCACACGCCTTTCAACACATCGTGCATCATATCTACGGTGGCATTATCTACGATTTGAAAATCGGTGACTTTGTGAAATACACACAGTTCTTTTAATCCGGGATTTGATGCATCTTTTTGCTGAACATGTGTGTTATAGTTATTTCTTGTTCGAAGTTTGGTTTTATCTTCTTTTGTAAACATCTGTGACTGTTTTAAAGTGAGTAGACAAACACAACAAAAATAGTTACAGATGAATTATTCAACGAAGCCAAAAATGCTATTCATACCAAGATTGTCACCAAAAATCAGTACTAACTGGAATTTTACGCATTTGTTAGTACCATTTACCGTTATTGTAATTCCTTCTCTACTTAAATCATTCAATTCTTTAATTAGTTGAACGAAGACTACATCGTTGCTACTTTGTTTCTTATCTTTGGTGTGTACACGAGAATAAAATAACATGCTCTGCAATTGTGAAGCAATATACGGAGGTGAATTTGCAATTGATACGTAAAGATCACCGAATTTGTTAGTGCCTGCGTGGGTACCAAGATCATTTCCTACTTCTAAATCGTCACAAAGCAAAAATAAAGGAAAGACAATATCGTTTACAAAGTAACCAGCATACTTTTCCAACCATAAATTACATTAAATCACATTTGTAATTATACATGACTCTTCACTTATCTGTTCACAATACTGATATATTTGATCAAATAAACCCGGAATTTCCAAAAATAATTTAAGACTTTAGCTAACGGTATGTACACTCCGGTCATAATTTCTGGTACTAGTTTTTCGTCATTATCAATAAGTTTATCTGTAAATTTTATTCTAATTTCAAATTCTTCAAAATCAATTACTTCTTTTGTTTTCAAGATATTAAATTTTTTCGACTCATTGTTAACATATTCAAAAATGCTACTGTCCTTGTCAAAACAAGCTTCTATACTTTTCAAACAATCTCCTTCGATTTTATGATGTTTTACTATAGAAACAATATCATTTTTCAAATCAGGCATATAGAAATTTTGTAAGAAGTTTTCAAAAAACTTAATCGTTTCGTCGACAATTTTCCTTGGTAGCGAGTCATTACCATACCGATATAAAATAAACGCGATAACATGATTAAGTCAAAACTGATAATCCATTTTACTTTAGTGAGATAATTTCTATCATATATTTATACGCACTGAGTACTTATTTTAATTAGATTCGATAAAGAGATTATTAAGATACTATCTAATATATAAATATGAAAACTTTATTTTCTATTACAATACTGATTCTACTTACGTTAAACTTTTTAATTAACAATCAGTCAAGGCATAAATTTTTTTTACAGAAATCAACAAAATATTTACATGAACGCAGGCTAATAATACACTAATACGCAGGCTAAGTGCAAGTATTTACACCAACTAAGATTAAAGCCACTTAAAACTTCAAAAAGAGAGTATAAATTTCGGTTTTGATCTGTTAAGCATTTCAAGTAATTGCCATCTAAAAAAAATTAAACTTTGAATATTTAACTACAGTATCTTATTTAAACAAGATTTTAACTTCAATGACTAAACCAATTTATTTTTATTCCAAATGTTTCTGTGTCCTTCCGTGCAGCCCAGTAGTTAAAAATTTTTGTTTCATTTCACGTTCACTCTCTCATTCAGTCAGGTAGCCTTGAGACACTCTACCACGACCGCGTCGAACGTCGTTGTTACACGGCGAAATTTTTCTGTGTTACAACTATTCCCTCCGTGAGGAAAGGAGCGAGCCAGCGAATCGCTCCGTCAAACTCCCCGGCCGACCCCGCGGGTGAAAGCGAGTCTCAAGGCTAATCTCGCGCGTTGCAGATCAACCGTCTCTCTTTAACTCACACACAACTCATCAAGGGGTGGGAAAAGAAGTGGCTTTCTTAAAGCTAACTTAAGACTAACTTAATTTGTACTTAACCTAGTGGGGTGGGTGGAAGTCCCACAGAACGGAGTAGGTTCAGGTGATAAGGACACAGGCCGTTTAGTTTAGTAATCAGATGACGCTCGATTCGATGAAAAAGTAGAAAAGATTATTTATTTATTAATATTACTTAAGTACTATGGTAACACGGAGACAACCTTATTTTAAATAATCGATATATTTAAGAGGGACTATAATGAATTATAATAAAGATAGCTTTGGCAAACCTAAGGACACTTTGGTGCGTTATAATTACTCTTTTTAATTATTAGATAACCTAGTCAGTCGACTATTTTGATAATAATAAAGCAACCACTTTATGCGCGTTACAAACTATTGAACGCTAACTTTCGCGATGCGCCTGATTAAAGGTAGCAAAAATAAGATAAGTTTCTACATTAGATAACTACGGTTCTTCCTCAGTATGGCCCCATACGCGTGAAGGTATGTCTTGGTCGTTGAGTGAACTGTTGCAACTCGTTGAGGCCTTCTCTGGGAGGAAGCGGTTGGTCACGGGGAACGTGAGTCCTGGGGTAACGGATGTAAGGCCCTTCCTCTCGCCATTCTGGTGCGCAGTCGCGTACTGTGACGTTCCTGCGGCCACATCGGTAGCAGAAGACGGTGGCTGGATGTGGGCAATTGCGGTAATGATGGCGTCTACTGCAATTGAAACATCCAGGTAGCGAAGGCAGGACGTTGTCGTCACGGCCATTAATGCACATCCACCCAGTGAGTGTAGGATCTCCCGCGCGTCTTCCAGAAATCGCTTGCGCAGGTGGTGTTGTCGGCTCGACTTCCATCGGGGTGTCAACGATGACGTTAGCCCCAGCGTTCTCAATGTCATTCTCGGTGGCTTGTTCGTTCCTTGGCGGGAACGGTCTCTCCGATGCTGTCTCGTTGGGTGTAGTTGGAGGTGTCTGGATCTCTGTGGATAGCTTTGGCGGGTGTTCGGGAGCTACGGCTTCGACGCGTATCTCGGCTTAGATCTGCACCGAGATGGAGGCCTGCAGGAATCCAGCTCGATTTTCGGGCCGAGTCTGCGTTGCGGTGGAAACTAGCGGCGGCCGAGCGAAGTTTAGCTGCGGAGTCTGCGTGTTCTCTGAGCGTAGTTTGCGTTCCTGAGGAAACTTGCGGAACCGCGATGGTTTGCGTGTCTTGGTCCGCCGCTGGGTTAAGCTCATAGATCATCGTGCTTCTTCTCGGTGCGCGAGGTAGTACTTCTGGTTTTCCAATGCAGAGGGAAGATCCCCGGAGTATGCACGGTCTTCGTCTTATGACCATGTTGAAAGCCGACAGGATGGGCGGATTTTCGTAGAAGAATTCGGCTACTTTCTCCTTGTGTCCCAGCAAGGGAAGTAGAGGGTTGTCTGGTGTTTGTTCCTTGACCATCCGACGTAAGCGTTCGATCTCCCTTGCGCCTCTGAATATCTTCTCGGCGCTCGTTGATCTAGATTTTACAATTACATTAGATAACCAGCTTCGCCTATACCGCGATATGACAATTATCGTTTGTTTAAATTTCCGTGTACTTACATAACGAGATAATCAATAAATCTAAATAATGTAGCCAGTGTCCGCATACAGTTTATTAATGATCGTTATAGATAACCTTATGATGTGATAGTAAATTTTATCTCTGATGATGATGATAGGCAGCCTGAGGTGTCAATGCAGGAATGCAGGTATTTTGCCTGTAAGGTTTTAGGTCACAGATGTGTATTTTTGAGACTATCTAGTTGTCTGCCGGAACTAACTCATACACCAGTGGTGAAAGAACTTTTGTGACCGTGTATGGACCCTTATACGGTTTCGCCAGTTTTACTGCGAAGTTTTTTGACATGTCTGACAAGACTTGGTTACGCATTAAGACGGAATCAGCGGGTTAATAAGTCCTGTATTACTAACAAATAGAGTTTTCCCTTTTTGCTACATGGCAGCGGGCCTACAATGTCGGCTGCTACAACGCTCCAAGGGTGTTCCAAGCGAATTGCAGGAGGAGCGGTCATTAAACGTTCTTTTATGGTTTCGAATGCCGTTTGCTGTTCTGGTCCCCATTCCAACTTTTTATCCTTTTTTAGTAGACTGGAGATTAGCTGTATTAATGACGCGAAATATTCAATAAATCTGCGGTATCATGATGTCATTCCGATAAATCTCCGTATTTGTTTTAACGTTTTAGGTACGGGGTACTCGCGTATAGGCGCGGCTTTTTCGCTGTCGACTTGAAGTCCGTTTTTGTTTGCTAGATAGCCAAGATATTTTACTTCAGATAGGCAAAATTTTCTTTTTTCTTTATTAATTGTTAAGTTAGCGTATTTAAGTTGACGATGATTAAATCGTCAAGATATGAATAAACGTGAGGTTGTAATTCGGGTCCGATTAAGGAATCTACTAGGTGTTGAAAGATGCCTGGTGAATTAGATAACCCATATGGCAAACGTTTAAAGTGGAATAGTTCCTTTTCCCGGTACTGCGAAAGCTGTACTTTCTCTGCTTTTCATTTCTAGCGGAATTTGTAAGAAAGCCTGGCTGAGATCTATTGTAGAAATGTATCTCACAACTCGGAGTTTATCTAATATTGATCCCATTAGCGGTAATGGATAGGCACCCTTTTTAATAATCGCGTTAATTTTTCGCAAATCGAGGCAGAATCTGCGCGTGTCATAGGCTCTGCGCGCCATATGTACCGGTGATGACCAATCACTGTTTGAACGTTCAATGATGTCCTCGTCAATCATTTTGTCAAATTCGTTAAATAAAATTGTTTCAACGGTCGGTGATATTGAATAAGGTCTTTGTTTAATTGCAGGGTGATTATTCACGTCGATAACGGCTTCTATTAGCGAAGTTTTCCCGAGTTTTACGGTTGATTTAGGTATTTCGTTATTTAGAAATTCTTCGAGAATTTTTTCTTCCGAGGGACTAAGTTCACGTAAGCCGTAACATGCTTCCGCCGTTTCCGACGTTTCTGCGAAACGTTTTTCGAAGGTATATCTATTGAACGGTTTTGAACCGAAGGTGTACGTGAAATTAGTAAAATCGGCGATTACGCAAAAACTGTGTAATGCGTCTATCCCTAAAATACAGTCTTGATCTAGGCAGTCAAAAACTCGTGTTTTAATTACTCGTATTCTATCTTGGAATTTAATTGGTGTGTGTATAATTTCACGCCTCTCTTCTGTGTAACCTAGCGGTGTCGTGACTCTCCCGGTTACGTTCTTGTTCACTAATATGTATTATCAGTCCTATGAACGTTTTACTCGCTCCGCTGTCTATCAGAGCTTTAAATTTATTGTCTGCTATGCTGACGACGGTAGAGTAAAGTAGGTTCGGGGATTTTAACGGTAAGCTGTATAAATTGCAGATATAAGTTTGGCGCGAATCAAGGTAAGCGGGCACTTGCGCCCGAAAAAGTATTTTTTGTAGGTACGGGCCTTTCATGAAGCGCGAGAGCGAAAAGCACATAGTACGCTAGTGCGCGCTAGCCCCGCCTACTTTCTCGCTTCGGAGCTCGGACTGCTCTCTCGCTCTCTCTCGCTCCTACGCTGCTGCCGGCGGCTCGGGTCTCTTCGGGGTTTCTCGTGTCGCGTCTGCGCGTAATTAAACTCAGTAACAGCATTACGTTTATGTAAATGCGTTACTGAGTTTATCTTGTCGAGCGCGGTGTACGCTCGCATGCTGGCGTCATGCGGAGCCATCTTCACTCTCTCTACAACTTCTAAACAATACACCACGCCGCAGCGCACATCATCCTTATCAGCCCTGCCGTCGTGTGAAAGAGAGATGATAATTTCTCACTGAACTTTTTTCACTGAGAAAGCAATTTTATTTTTTTTTATACTAACGTGCACCCAGGAATAAGGCGTTAAGCCCAAACTGGGGGAGACAAGCTACAGCTCGTCTCCAGCACAAAATTAATAAACTAATCTGCCTCCAAAAGGGTGTAAAAATACGGCTACGTCAGACCCCAGTCAGTTACCCCAGGACGCACTTCGTCATTTGATATCCTTCATTTCAGATTTACTAACAACTCCGTAAATAATTGTATCGTCAATTTCATTATCTTTACGTGGAATATAAATTTCTAGAACTCATAAAAGTTTACCTAAATCTATACGTTGAGCATACGTCTCCACGTGGTGTATCACGCAATAGATTTTATTCATTAGTCTAGCAACATTTCTGAAATTAGTATTTAAATTTATTTTTGTTATACAAATTCGTTCATATAAAAATTAAGTTCATTTTCAATTTAATTATGAAATATTTTGTCTGATCAATTTTCACATAATATCTATTTTCGTTTACGTTATAATTCAATGAATTTAAATTTAATAAAGAATACATAAAAATTCCTTTCCCTATTTCAAAACAAAATAAATAAATATATTGATTATTTATTATTTTACATCAAATTCTGTGTTGTGTCAAACTTATTTCGACCTCCTGTTCCGTTACTCCTGCGCCATGTGTCTTTATAAATAAACTAATAAATTATTAATACTATTTTGCGATAAATAAGCAAAATTAGAATCTTTCAAAATTATCCGTCTTGTAAGTATCTTTGTGAATTCAATCGTCTCTAATTAATTTATAGCTTAAATTTTTTAATAGAAATTCAGGTGCTTCGCTTACGAGTGTCTCGATGTCTTGTAAATAATCCGAAAACGCAAGTTGTTCTTTTTCTTCGATAGTTAAGATATCCCATTGCGATGGTGTGAATTTTAAATATTTAAAGTTATTATCTTGAATTTCCGCCTTTTTACGTTGATTATTTAAGATATCCGGTGCTTTATTTAAGATATCACAGATAGTCTTTGGCTCGATTTTGTCATTATTAGTTAGATAACCTGATTTTTCGGAGATAGCTTTTAAGTCAGCCTCGTCATTTGTGTGCAACTTTTTTCGTCGCAGACAGCATTGATTTTTGTCGGGTATTTATCAAAATTTTTATTTAATTCGTCCTTCGCATTCTCGCGAGAAATGTCCGGATTATCCGCATTTATAACAGATCTGTATCTGTGTCATTGGTCTGTTGTTGTTGTTATGTGAGTTTTTATTAGGTCATTAGTTTGTTTCTCGTCTCTGATTATTGTTAAAGCGTTTGTCACGTCCGTGACCTAAATTATTTAATTCGTCCTCGTCAGGCAAGGCATCCTCCGTAAAGCCCGGTTCTGTATGTTCTGCGCGTGCTCGATTTTGTTCTTCGTCTAGTTTAAGGTTAGATAATTGTTGTCTAATATTACGCTGCGGGCGTTGTTGTGTATAAGCTAAGTCCGGTAGGAGAGAATATTCGGCGCTCGGAGGTGGTTTGTATGTTCTCGCAATCATTAGGCCTTTCTCTTTGCGTACTGCAGGTTTTTTGCACGTGGTTTGCTCGGCTAGCTGCAGCCCCGAAAAACCGTAAGGAGAGAGGGTGGTTTGGGATAATAGAGACACGTGGTTAATCAGGCGGAACTGTATACAAACCCCTCAAATCGTAGTGGGAGTTCGTTTTGAAGGTATTGTCACGACATTCAGGGTTCGAGTGAAAAAAAGGCGAAGACAGTGGCTTTGTCTACATTCCATTCTTATATTTTCTGGAGTATAGTAAGTAAAGCTGTATTTGCATTGCTCTAACAAGGAAAGGTACCCAACCCGAACTCACCGATTTTGATGATTTTCATATATGTTGTAGAACATAAAAAAATAAGAGACACGTAAGTATTTATATTAACTCAACGCATCCTTTTGAACGTTAAAAGGCTGTCGGAGGAGCAGACGAACGGTGCTGCCGCAACGTCTAAGTGGCGCTGCGGTCAGGTGGCAAAATACCAATTAAACAACAAATACAACAGAACCGCGTACTTAAGAAAAAAATCGATCTTTACCGCCCTTCCTTTTATCCTAAAGTAATAGTAATCAATATATATATATATATATATATATATATATATATATATATATATATATATATATATATATATATATATATATATATATAAAACTTTACACTGGCTTCCAACGTTTAGTTGGCTTTGACACTATGATTTTCTGCGTCAAATACTATATTAGAAAAATATTACACATAAACTTTGTAACTGGGATTTTTGTGCTACCCCAGTTATGGTGCAATCCCTCGCCCGGGGCTTGTCCGTTCGGGAGCAGTCGGGGCAGGCGAGTGCTGGCTCGAGCGCTCGCGGCTCGCGGCCACCACTCTCCTTTCCCTAGCCGCCGTACTGCGCGCGCGCTGCTTGATCAACGCGTCTCGGCCCGACGGCCCGCTCGCTCGCAACACTATCGGTTCACGCGCCGTTGCCGAGTCGCGTAGTCGCGCGTGCGCGCAGGTAGCCCCGTGGACACGGTGTCGAAACAGACAGCCGCGAAATTCGAATTCTCGTAGCACACAGACAGCCTTTCACCTGCAGACAACCAACATGACTCTTGACTGCGGAACCCGTAGTGACTCCCAATGCCCCGTTGTCAGGGCCCTTGACTCGGGCGGCATCTGTCACTACGAACGCGAGACGCTGTAGTTTTCGCTCCTGGCGTTCGTACGGGCGAGCTGCCCTCGCGCTGGTCCTGCTGCATCAGACGCTCACGTAGTTAGACCCCACGAAGGGCTTCGCCACCTGCATCGGCTGTCTTACGGTGCGCGGTGCCGACTTGAACAAGCTGTCGAGGTGAAAAGTCGCTGCTGCTGCGCCAACGTTGCTCGTCGTCTCCTCGCATCTCTCACCCACGAGTCGGCGACGTGCGTTGTCCTTTTCGTCCGTCGCAGCTACTGCTCCTCTCTCGTCTTTCACTCGAAAAATAAACGACGCACTTAGACACGTTCACTCTCTCATTCACACAGGTAGCCTTGGGACGCTCAACACCGACTGCGTCTAACGTCATTTTTTGAGTTTGAGCTTGTCCTGTTCGCTAACACGGAAGTCGCTGCATCTAGCTTACGCATTCTCTCGTTCAATTCCGAAAACTCGTGCTCGAAGATTTCCGTTTGATTGGCTAAGAGCGCGGCCGTGCGGCAGTTGTCCTCGGCGATGGACTTGACTGCCTCTTGGACCTCGATTAGATCGGTATCGGTTAGCGTCCTGTCTAGCCATCTATGGAATGAGCCAATAAAGGGCAAGACGGCGCGCCGAGACCTCTGCGGTCCTATGTCGTTGCCGTGGATGAGTATTAAGTCTCTTACCCGGTCGGCCTGGTGGGCGGCGACCTTGGCTTCCTCAATTAGGCCTGCCGAATCGCAACGCAGTCTGCACGCAAGAGCCGCAATTGTGATTTTATGTACCAACTTGGAATCTGTCAGAAAATACGAGCGCATCGACCTTCTCGATCAACTTCCAGTTGGTGCTGGATGTCGCCAACGGCACAAACTTTTCCATAATCAACCCCAGATTCTCCTTTAGCTGGTGTATGAAGCGGTCCTGAACGCCCGAGGGCTTCCCGGGCCGCTGCCGGCGCAAAGCCTAAAAGATACAAGGAGGCAGAGATTAGCTGGCGCAAGTGTCGGCTAAGCGGCTGGCTTCTTGGGTGCGTAGAGGTGGCCTAGCCAGTAAGACGTCTTTTGTTCTATTGCGCGGCCCGTCCGGGCCGCGCAAAAAAAATACAGTAAAATGACGTCTTACACCACAGGGTCCGCTTCAGAAGTCGCGGCTTTTTGGGCCAGCTCGCTCGGCCGTTCAATTTTATTTAAATGGACGTTATTTGTTTTGAGATTGATCGCTATTATTTCGAAGGGGCCGCGGCATTGCTTGGCGAATTTTCCTACCTTCGGTTCTTTCAGTAGAAAGACAATTTCGCCTTCTCGAAAATGTTTTGAATTTAGTTTCCGGTCATAGTAATGCTTTGATCGGTACTTGGATTGTACCAAGTTCATCGCGGCTGCAGTTTGCAAAGCTGTTAAATTATTTGTCATGTCAGCGATGTAATCGTTATATGTTACGTCGCCGTTATTTTGGGAAAAGCTCGACGGAGTTCTGGGCTGAATACTGAACAAAAGCTCGTGTGATGAATAACGCGTACTCTCATGTTCAGTACAATTGTACGCGTGTTGGCAGACGGCCGTCCATTCGTCCCATCTATCAATTTCCTTCACATACTTCCTCAGATACTCCGTGAGGGTATGATGCATACGCTTGATCGACCCGTTCGCCTGCGAATGATAGACCGTTGTACAAAACGTGGTTATGCCGAAAATCTTCGCGAGTTTCTCGAGCACACGGTTTTGGAAATACGTCCGGTTACTATCGCGGCCGGAGGCCCGAACACGCAAATTATTTTTTCGGTCAACGTCCGAGTGACCTCATCCGCATTCGCGCGCTTTGTCGGTGTTAAGATAATATATTTTGTCAGCATGTCTTGAGCCGACAGAATGTATCTGTTACCTCGTTTCGTATGCTCTAACCGTAGAAGTCTAATGCAAATTGGGCGAAGGACGTCGAGGGCGTGTTGCTAATAAGTAGTGGAAGTCTTAACGCGAATCAATTTGTTACTCTAGCACGTCGCGCACCGAGCAACAAACTGTTTGACGTCGGGTCGCATATTGCGCCATTAAAAATCATTAGCAAGTTTGTTGTACGTTTTATGCATGCCCCGGTGTCCTCCCATAGCCGCCTCGTGATATTCTCTTATAATTTTGAGTCTATCGGCGACTGGGGGCATGGGTAATTTATTGTTGTATAGCACTGCGAAGACCGCTTGTCCGGCGAACGTGCAGTCGAAAAGATCCACGAAATTGGACCGCTCGGCAGGGGTAAGCATTGCTAGATTGCGAATTACCGCGAAGCTGCGTATGCCCTCTTTTAGAACAACATTTCTGAGTGTTTTTAGACATTTGCGGAGGTCTGCTCGCAATGGGCGATCCTCAAAAAATGCTTTCCGAGATCAGGTACACCAAATTTTTCTTAAAACGGAAAGGGTGCTCGTTGTAAGCCTTCAGGTGCACGAATGGTGGAGGCTCTCGGTCTTCGGGAATTGCCCAAGGGGGCTTTTCGCGAGGACGTCTGGCCCTGGCTACAACGAAGCGCTTTAACTTATTATCAGCCAGCGCGGCCTTGACCGCGGCTGTACTGTCTCTGTCATCATTTGACAGCGCGCGGCCGTCTGGGCTCGTGTTGCTGTTGCTTATCAGTGCTGATGCATCATGCAGCTGTTGGTCAGATCCAAGTTGCATCGCGATGCTGCCGGCGCTCGCGCCTGGACTGTTCTCGTCGGGATTGCGCCTGGCGCAGCTATGAAAAGTAGTGGGGCTGCCTATCGCGAGATGTGAGGCTGCAGGCGTCGTGAATGATTTCGGGTCCCGCGAGCACGGGTCGCTAACCGTATAATCGGTTTCCCGAGCATTTACGAATACCGAAGCGTTCCCAGTCGGGCATTCATACGGGCCGCTCGTTTATTTTCGCACCCTGCAACCAGTTCGTCCTGCGCGCCAGCGGTTTTAGCGCCCGCGGCTTTATTCAAAGGACCGGCTGCAAGCGAAGCTTTCTTCCTCATTCGGCTCTTCCGCCCAAGTATCGGCGAGTTTTCCCTTTCGCGCTGACGCGCAATCGATAGTCCCATACTCAGCGTGAGGTTTTAAGATTTTCTCTGTTTCAGACGGCTCTCCGCAAGACCTTAGCATCGGCGAGTCCAAAAGCCGTCGTCTCAATTGTAAAACCGACATATTGAGCTTCATTAGTTTCATTAACGAGTAAAACAAACCATTTCCCGGCGGTGCGCTAGGAATCTTATCCGATCGACGGAGTTTCGCACATGGTTCTGTGCATTGATTTTTGCGAATATACGCGTGCGTGCAAATGTTCCTTTAGCTTACAGAAGAGTTCTCGTCCGACAAATCGGGTTTTCGGTCGTAGTTGCGTAATACGCCGGAAAATTCTTCGAGCGGGCCTTTGGCCGAGTAAGGGTTGGGTGGCTGTGCTTCGAACGCGTCGCACGCGTATCACCTGACTGCAGACGATCCGTTCAGTGCAGGTTTCTGCTTATGCGTTTTCTCCCATTCCGAGATACTCTACACCGCGAGTCTGTCGCGGCGCGATTGCCTCGTCGGCAATAGCCGCTTTATTTTCCGAAGTCGCGACTAAGCTTAACTCCCACAGATCCCTGCGAACGCCGCCCTTCCCCTCGCATTGCCGGTCCTCAATGTTGACCCTTAATTTTCTGTTTTGTTTGTCCCCTGAGCACAGCCGGACCGTCAGCGATTGCGGTTTAAAAGCGTTGGCGCTTGTGCTTTTGCTCCGAGACGGTAGGATCCTTGCGCTCAACCGGTGCTAGATCTTTAGTGCCTGAGGGATCAGGGGTGAAGGTGGCCGTTGGGAGGCTTGAGCCCAGTGACCCCAGACTCCGGGGGAACTTAAATGTCTGCAACGGCTCCAGCTCGTTGGCGACTTTCCCTGACAGAGAGATTCGTGGGCCCGACTCGTCACTACTCGAGCTGATTGGCTCATAAAGCTTCTGCTAGACTGCGCCTCGGGCTCGCCAAGTACTCCGCGTCTCGCGGCCTACCGGCTCTACATACTTTAAGTACGGTAGCACCTCAGGGGGCATGATCGATGCTGAGGTCGACGAAATCACGGATTTCACCGTTCGCATCGACTTATCCGAGTCTGTAGTTTCCTCGCGCGTTGGCGACGCTGACGGCGGTTGCACTTCCGGGGTCTTGGAGCAAAACTTGATCGACTTGCGCAAGATTTGCCGGATTCGGGCAAGCTCGATCCCACCAAGCGAGTATCCGTTACCCGTGTGTCTAGTCAGCACCACGCTCGTCAGTACGCACTCGAACGATACCGCGTCCTTGTAATCCGGCGTGTAAACGAACTTCTTGTCCTTTACTTCCGTGATCCATTGAATTTTTATTTTCGCGTCTCCGTTGTTGGCCAAGTCGTACATTTCTAGCCGCGGTAGATCCAGATTGGCTTCGCCATAAGCTAGCACCGGGTTTTGCAATAGCGCGTCGACGTCCGCGTTTTTAAGTCCGGAGCGGTACACGATATCAAAATCGTAGCCGACAAGCGCTGCTTTTAGCCGATTAAATCGTAAGTCCGGCTTTTTCGTGGTATGAAAGTGTTTGAGCGCGTCATGGTCCGTGCAGATCGTGAATTTCCGCCCATACAAGTAGCAGCGAAATTGCTCCTTAGCAAACACGATCGCGAGCAGCTCCTTATCGTACGTAGGGTACCTAAGTTCGCTGCCCTTCAAGCATCTCGATGCATACGCACACGGTTGGTCTAAACCAATTTTGCATTGGCTCAAAATCGCGCCGAAAGCAAAGTCGCTCGCATCCGTAGTTACAAGAAACGGCTGCGAAAGGTCCGGCGCTTTTAGCACCGGCTCCTCCGACATGAGCTTTCGCAACGAGTCGAACGCGGCTTGCTCGGCTTCTCCCCAGACGAACTCTACGTCCTTTTGCAGGAGTCTGAATAGTGGATAAGCGATTTTAGAAAAGCCATTAATGAAGCGGCGATAATAGCTAAATAAGCCGATCGCTTGCTTTAGCTTTCGCGCAACCGTAGGCGTCGGGTAGTATGCCATGGCATGAGTTTTAGCCGGATCGGTTTTTATGAGACCACCGCCGCACAGTGGGAGAAAATGGACAACATTCGAGCCACGCGTCATTTTTAATCGTAGAGCCATGATTCTTTTTTAAACTCTTTAAAAAAGCATCAAGTTTAAGCTACAGGTGCAGAAATTATTGTATCACCTTCCCCTAAACCCATGCGACCCCTAGAAGCCACCCCTACCAAACCACAAGCAGTCTAACTCATCTATCCCAGGGAACAGCGAGTTAAATCGCTTTATTTTTTCTTAAAATAATTAAGCCACACACCATAAGCCAGCTAATAACCTAAATACTTACCCCTAACCCGCTTAACCCCTAGAAACCACCCCTACCAAACCACAAACAGGCTAACTAGCTTAACCCTGGGAACAGCGAGTTAAATCGCTTTATTTTTTCTCAAAATAATTAAGCCACACACCAGAAGCCAGCTAATCACCTAAATACTTACCCCTAACCTGCTTAACCCCTAGAAACCACCCCTACCAAACCACAAGCAATAAAACATGGTTTAAAAAAAAATCTTTATTCATGTCGATTTTTCACATTGAAATCATTTAAGATTTAATGTTTAGAGCGAAGAAATCGTATCCTCGAGACTTAAACTTCAGTGTCACAGTTTAAATTTTGAAAAAAAAGGTAAAAGCACATAAAATGGCGGCTAACACGGGAAAATCGTGAAAAATTTCCAGAATTTTTTACTTGAGAATGATAGACTTTAGAAAAAAATTTACTGAAGAAAAAGTTCTAGGATTAAATAAAAAAATACGTTGAATTAATTATTGCTTAGTTTTATCAGATCCAGTCATAAGCAGCTTGTGAAATGTTGAAGAAAAAAAAACTAAAGAATTAACTTCACAAGCTCAAACATTTCTGATGAAATGATAATTCAGTAATTCTAATCCTCAATAAATGTCTCAACTTTGCTATGTAAAAATTATAAAACATTACAGATATAAAAACTAAAAAAAATTAAAAACAAAAACAAAAAAACAACAAAAAAAGCTCATTGAAGACTGCATCCTTGACGTGGGAAAGGGGCTTAAATCTGTTTCAATGCAGATGACTAATAGCAGTACATTCAACAATTACAGCTAACAAATAATGTGATTAATTTACTTGTAATAATGTCTTGAATTACGTGGTTATACGATTCTGCGTGTTTCCGGTCTGGCCTGTGGAGTGGGTTTTTATTATTTTTAGAAAAAATAAAGCGATTTAACTTTCTGTTCCCAAGGTTATGTTAGTTAGCCTGCTTGTGGTTTGGTAGGGGTGGTTTCTAGGGGTAGGGGGGGTGAGTGGTTAGGTGGTTAGTTGGCTTATGGTGTGTGGCTTTATTATTTTAAGAAAAAATTAAGCGATTTAACTCGCTGTTCCCAGTGTTAGGTTAGTTAGCCTGCTTGTGGTTTGGTAGGGGTGGTTTCTAGGGGTAGGGGGGTGAGTGGTTAGGTGGTTAGTTGGCTTATGGTCTGTGGCTTAATTATTTTAAGAAAAAATAAAGCGATTTAACTCGCTGTTCCCTGGGATAGATAAGTTAGACTGCTTGTGGTTTGGTAGGGGTGGCTTCTAGGAGTCGGATGGGTTTAGGGGAAGGTGATACAATAATTTCCACACCTGTAGCTTAAACTTGATGCTTTTTTAAAGAGTTTAAAAAAAATCATGGCTCTACGATTAAAAATGACGCGTGGCTCGAATTTTGTCCATTTTCTCCCACTGTGCGCCGACTATATGCCCGAGCACCTGAGCCTCTTTTTACAAGAAACGGCATTTTTTCGGCTCGACTGTCATATTTGCTAATAACAGTCGGTTAAGCACGCACCGCGATCGCTCGTTTTGCTCGTCGAGCGTTTCGCCGAAAACCATCAGGTGATCGAGATAAATCTCGACCTCATCGCCCTGCAGACCCGCCATCGTCAGCGACATCGCCCTGGTAAAGGTTATAGTAGCCTCCTTGAGGCCCATAGCTATCCTGTCAAATTGTAAAAGCTAATTGTCGTGCTTACCGTCTGGCGCGTAAAATGCCGTCAGGTGCGCGGAATCGAGATGCATCTCAATTTGGTGGTACCCCTGTTTGAGGTCCATGACAGTTACATAATTAGCTGCAGCAAGATGCTCGAGAATGTCGCTCGTGAACGGGAGCGGGTGGCAACTGAACGGGTGTTTCGACCAATCGAAACCTCTTATTACCCTGCGCGTCTGGCTTTTTGGGAACAATCTAGAGCGACGAGGAGTAATTTGAGTTGGACGGTACAACAATATTCTGCTCGCGAAGGTTTGCAAGCACTCTGAGCATGTGCTCCTTTATAGCAGGAGGGAAGCGAAAGCGATGGTTCCGGATTGGCTTGTTTGATTTTAGCAAAATTCTATGCTGTAACAAGTGAGTCGCAAGGAGCGGCTCGCCTCCAAGGCTGAACACGCCCGCGTACTCGTCAACAATCGCGCGTATGCATGCCCACTTCTCTTTGTTGCACCCCTCGAGATTGGCCAACCGCATAATTTCGGGAGCGTCTGTTTTCGCTATCGGCCTGCAGTTTTTCGTTTAATCGGCGGATCTCTTGGTATTTTTCAACGTGCTTATCCGAGTTAATCACTCGTCTTGTTTTGGCGGAAGAGTTCGCATCGCTGTCGGCATCGCTGTCCTCATCGGCGAGAGGTGAGTTAGTAATGGAGGTTTCCACCTCCTCTAACTCTGCCGTAGGAGTAGCAATCGTAATTTCCGTATCGCTGATATTAATGCACTTCGCGTATACGCGGCCGTTGATATTCTCGCCCGTGAATTTACCAAAAAGTAAGTCGGAGTGAAGGTTCTGCAGGGGGACCCACCCGACATTCACGTCGTCGTTCCGTACGCGTGCGCCTATAACCATTTTGACTCGTGCGGGAATTGTGACCAGCTCGGCGGATTCAAACGGTAGTTTAATGTTGCCCAGTTGGAGACATTTGTAAGCAGCATCGACACAATCCTTGTGTGCGTCGATCAAGTCCCATCCAATGATTCCGCTATTTTCTATCGGCAAATCGTTGGATACTACGTGGACATTGCAAAGCAACCCTTGCAGCTGCACTACCGCCTGGCCGAGCGTGTACGCAGTACCGTCGGTCACACCTTGCACTTCAATGATTTTTTGTGAGTCGTACGGGTAGCCGGGGGCTAGCTCTCCGACTTTCACGACGAAGATATCCGCACCGGAATCGGCGAAAATTTTCCCCGTGCGTTTTCTTAACTGCGGGCAATTTACGGAAACGATTGGAGGCTGTCTGCCTGTCGTGAGAAATTTTATTTTGGCCGAAAACGAGCATTGCTCCTCATTTTGCTCTTCGTCTAGACGCTTGTTGCTTGAGGACCGCGACGAACGTAAGTCTATTTTAAATTACCGGAATTATTTTTGTTATCGCGACTGAGTCTCGGTTCTTACTCTCGGCCGAGCTATCGAGACGGTTTTTATTATTCCAGTTTTTATTTTTTTTTCTGGTTGGACTTATTGCCGTTGCCATTGCCATTATTGTTGCCGTAGCCGTCCTTATTTTCACCCTTAGCGTTGTTGGCTTTTTGATTATTATTAGAATCGGCGTTGGTATTTTTATTGTTTTACCCGGTGTTTTTATTATTGTTCGAACCGGCATTTTTGTTATTGCTGCTCTTTTTCTAGTAGGGATTGGAGATCTCTCGCTCGGACGCGTGCCGGACCAACACGACGCATGCGTCGACCGAGTGCCCATGCTGGTTGCAGTAAATGCAATGGGCTCGCAGATTTTCGATCTAATCGGAACCCGCGTTTTGCTGCTGTTCGCCGCTTGCGCCGACCTCCTCTGCGGTGGCTCTGCGCACCTAAGTAGCGGGTTTAGCCACTAAAGGTGCGTTGCCGGCATCTTGGCCACTCTGTTTCCCCTCGAATTCAATAGCAGCGGTAATTGCCGCGCTTAAATCCTTCGGGAACCTGCAACGGACCTGGTGGTCCAGCGGAGCTTTCAAGCCAAACAAAAATTGGTCTAGCACGTCGACCCTTACCTGACGTCTTCTAGCCCTTCTATCCGAGTTAGACAGATCGGGGGCCGACTCCACGATAGTCATAAAGCGGTTAAACAATTTTTCTACACGCAGGCCGTACTCGCCCACGGGCTTGTTCGGTCCTTGCTTAATAGAGCGCATCTGCGTGTAGATCTGATCGGCTATGCCCATATTCGCATAGTGCAGCGTAATATCGTTCAATAGTTTTTCTACTGAAGTGTAGTTCGCGATGCGCGCGTTGTAATTTTCGGTGGCTTTACCCTTTAACTTGTTCGCTATGTAGAGGAGCAAATACCTCTCATAAGTCGGGCCGTCAGACATCATAACTTCCCGCACACCTCTGCGGAAAAGACTAAGATTGTCGGAATTGCCGTCAAATTCTGGGATCGCATTCGCGGCCTGGTGGAACGGCAAGCTAGCGGGGCTGCCGATCCCATCCGCCCAGCCTGTGGTATTTCCGTACATGCAAAAACCATGTTGCGGGGGTCCTGGGGCCCATTTGCGTCCGTGGCCGCCGTTGGATGGGTCGGGGTCCAGATCGTCGTCCGGGGGATATCAGCCGCCGCCTCCTCACCGTCTCCAAGACAGGGGCTCCTGCCGCAGATCCCCGCATGCGTATATGCTGTCAGAGTGCTGAGCGCGCCCGTCGGATCGGTGCGGGCGCCCACGCTTATGAACCTCGAACTCGCTGCCGTGGTTATCCGCGGATTTTGAATGTTTCTACGATTTTGCCGCAACCAGGCGTTGCTCGTATACGTGTCGCACTGACGCTGAGCGATCGAAGCTAATGCCATGCCCATATTCTTTAAAACCGCGATCCGTATTAAATTCGGAGTCGAATATAGCGCCCGATTCACTTTCTGAGTCGGAATCTTGTCGCTGCCCGAGTCCGAAATTGGCTAAACTGGTTCCAACGAGCGCCTATATTCGCGACGAGGTGCTTCCCAGCGGTGCCCGAAGTTCAAGGCCGGGTCTACAGGCTCCCCGGCGCGCCTCTGCTCGCGACGGGGACTGGCATCTCGCGCGGAGCGAATACCTGTCTGCCGCGAGCTTGTGGCCTTCGCCACTGTCGGGATTTGGCGCAATTCTTTTAGCGCTTCTATTCGTGCTAGCATGCTCGCTTGCATCCTCTCTAAGCGCTTGACTATGTCCTCGATGCGCTGCTCGCAACGACTGCTCCTGCACCCGCTGCTCACTGCGCTGCCTACGGAGCTGCGCTACGCGAGCTTAGCTGTTCGTACCGCTCTCATATAATCTTTAATCTATAAACTAAAAAATCACGAGTACAAGACCAGATCTCAACTTTCTTTTAATTGTACAAAAATAATAATTTACTGTATATTAGTCGGCTCTGGTGGTATAAAATTTCAAGCGAACATCTATATTAAAATAATGCAAAACAAAACATTTTTAAAAATTAAAGATAGATTTGTCCCCTTAATAAGTTTCAAAATATAATTTTACAATATTTTAACTGTGTCATATTATCTGTAATTATAATTTCCAATACTACCAAATGTATTTATGAAATATTGGCAATATAACCAAGAGCGTCTGCTTGATGATACGTCATCAACATGGCGGCCGTAGATGTGATAACAGTGCACGATTTGTATGGAACATATTCGTTTTTTTTTTAATTATGATTAATTAACTAAACTGACAGGAAATTGAGCACGGTCATAACACAATTGACGATAGGCTAGATGATAGGGGTGTGCAATTTTTACTTCACAAAACTGTAAGTAGGGTGTATTATTGTGTTTTTGATTGCAAAACTTCTGCATTAACGCACGCGACGCCTACAAGCCATGACCACCCAGACCCATACCAGACGCGCAGACCACATGTGCATTTCGCGCCTTCCCCTCCTTCTACATTTTTTTTTTTATTATCTCGAATTTGGTTATTAGGTTAATCCAGGTCGAAAAAGACGATTCTGAAATTTGCAGCTTCCTAGGTCAACGGGTTCTATGTAAAAACAGTGTGCATAAATTAATTTTGCTTATATAAAAGAGCATTCAATTTTGCATTGAAATCATTTTTTTACTCGGTTTCTGAGATCGAAACTGAGTGTAACAGAGTACATGATGATGTATTCCAAGAATTGGTCAGGAATAAGTGGAATGTAAATAGTATATTTCGATACAAGTGCGCAAAAGTTGATTCTACACGAGTGCTTGAACGCACGCGGAGTGTGCGTAAAAGTGCATTTTACGCATACTGCATCGAAAAGAAAATCACAGCTGGATGGAAGAACAAGTACAGATTTGGATGGAACAGGATCGTTTGTGTAATAACATCCAAGAAGATTCACCTGGAAAAACTGTACAAAAACAACAATCTACTGTCGAATCAGAACGCCACAAAATTGATTCGAGTAAAAATATTAGCAACATAAAAGACAAAATTTTGATCGAAGTAACAAATAGAGATAGCACTTTTCGTAGAAAATACAAATTAACACAAAATTAAAACATCAATACATTTTCAGATTTTTTAAACTCAGAACTGATTTATTGTACGTGATTGATTTGACATTTCAACCAACGCGCATGCCTGATCGAACTAAGCTGGAAAAAGATGAAGTTCGAGTTCGAGACATTATTATAAACAGAATTTATATATCTTATTACGAGAAGGTATCAGATATCCGGAATCCTATTGAAATGCGTGATAAAATTAAACGTGTTAAAGAGAACGAATTAAACGTGACTACTAGAAGTATTAGATAGTAGTATTTGATACAATCCGCATATAAGAGTGCGTCAGTTTTCTGGGATAGATTTGATAGATTAGTTCGATTGTACAATAAGCTGCCCGATACACCTCCCTTATCCGATGACGAGATAAGCAATGCATTCTATGAAGCCATAGTTATACATTTACCTCAAATTAAAGAGTCCAAATTCTTGAACAAAAATACAACTAGTGAACTCTTAACTTTAAATCAACTCAAAGATTATATTGTACGACAGGAATCAACTCGAAGAGCAACGAACGAGTTAGCTGAACAGACGACAGAAGCTGGAGCAAAAGCCTACCACGTATCTCATCCTAGGGTGCTTTGTTACAACTGTGGTAACAAGGGAGACTATAAGGATAAGTGTTCGAGAAAAGGCAAGATGTGCTTTAGATGCAAGAGGTATGAAGGGCATGTCCACGCAGATTGACCATACACTAAAAATCAGCTGGAAAATATCTTGCAGGAGAATGAGAATGAAAGAAGGTATGAATCATCAAATTCTAATCCGGATGGTAGACGTGGAGGTTTTAGTCGTGGTGTATAGCAACATGATAACGAAGCACCTAAGGGTAGCAACCTTAAGAAAAACAAGTCCGATAGAAGCCATGCCCGAGGCTGATCACGGGGGAGAGGTAAACAAAATAAACATTACAACAGTAATTCTACCAAAACCTCCGAATCTGATGAGTGCACAGGTCTGTATGTAGACAGTACATTCCCCAACGCGGAAGAAAGCTATAAAAATCAACTGATTAGATTTTTGGTGGACTCTAGTGCTACAGAGCACATGACTATTTCGAAATGAATTTTTAAAACGTTTGATAATACCAAAAAACTTGATATTAAATGTGCAAATGACAATGATTCAGCGATTATAAAATCGGAGGGATTAGGTAACATCTCTGTTCATACAAAAAATGATGATTTTAAGCTTGAACAATCTAATTTATTCTAACAAGGAAAGGTACCCAACCCGAACTCACCGATTTTGATGATTTTCATATATGTTGTAGAACATAAAAAAATAAGAGACACGTATTTTTTTTTATCGGCTAATTTTCACTTTTAAGGGGTAAAAACCTCCCCTAAAGTTAACCCCCAAAAAGCGTTTTTTTTAAATATCTCGGCTTAAAATTAATATTTTTCAATGAAACAAATTGGAGGTTATTTCTTACAAAAAGAGCAAGTATTTCATGGTGATTTGAAGAGTAAGGGTAGCATCCCCTATTTTTTAGGGGTTGAAAACATATATTTTTTGGCATAATTTTAAAATAAAAATGTTTAAACCGACTAAAAAAAATTGGAAAAAATGTTTAAACATCCTTAATAACAAAATTTAGTTGAAGACTTTCGGTGTTTTCATAAATATTACCCCTAAGGGGGTAAACCACCCCTAACACAAAATAACTGTAAATATGTAATTCAATACATAATATTTCGTAGAAAGTTTGTATATAGAGGTTTTCGAGGTCGCTGATTACAAATCTGTTATCAGATTTTGAAAAATCAAAATGGCGGATCCAATATGGCGGACGGAAATATCGAAAAAAAATTTTATATAATAAAAAAGTTTTAAACGACTAAAAAAATTGGAAAAAATTTGTAAACATCTATAATAAACAAATTAAGTTTTTCGATTTTTTCATAGATACTACCCTTTAGGGGGTAAACCACCCCTAACACAAAATAACTATAAGTATACTTCAATCCATAATATTTTGTAGAAGGTTTGTATATAAGGGTTTTCGAGATCGCTCTTTGCAAATCTGATATCAGATTTTGAAAATTCAAAATGGCGGAACCAATGTGGTGGACGAAAATGTCGAAAAAAAATTTTAACTTTCATAAAAACTTGTTATAAATGTGTTATCTTTGTAGCCTGTACATGTGAACTAAAGAGCCTTAAACCCTAAACCCCTAAAGAACAAATAGGCTAAATGGTTGTGCTTTTTAACCAAACCACCTCAAATTCCTAAATTTGTAAACAAGAAAATTCTGTGTGTGAAGCAGTTTTATAATTTCCGTAGAAATTGTTATCAGAATGTTATTGAAATTCCTTTATTGTAAATTCAACTTATAATGTATTTTTGTTTATAATATTAGAGTATAATAATAATCTACAATCTTTTATCTTTTGCTATAGTGCATTTTTTGTATTGAGCATAAAATATATTATTTTACGATGTTTTTACAATAATGGTAGTCCTCACAAAAGTGTTTAAAGCACAATACTTTTTTGCACCAACCACATCGTACAATTGCAATGTTTGTGCACCCTTCTATTTCACAATGTGTTGCACAAGACTTTCCAAAACTGAAATCTATAGGATTATCAAATTTATCTGGTTTTTCATTGACGTAACCGCTTTTATACCAGGAATATTTAAACAAATCTATATATCTCGGTGAAGACAGTTGGTTGTGAACCAATGATTGAAGTTTAATTGTATTATTTCTCACATGTAAATTCATATCATGATCCATTAACATTACATTATCAGAAAATGTTCGGACAAAGTTTTTCCAAATACGGAATCCATAGACATCAAGTGGTTGTATTTTTCCTGTGGTTCCAGTTGGAATTTTTTTATGTTAATAATTTTATTTTGTGGCATTGTTTCTTCTATAACTTTGTCACAATGACCACTCCAAGAATCAAGTAATAGTATTGAGTGATGGCCTACATAGGGATAAAATATTTTTTCCAACCAGATTTTGAAGTGATCTGCAATTAAACAACTTACTAATTAACTGATCAACGGTATTACAATGTAAAAATTGTTATTAGTTCCCTTACTTGTTGTTAATTTTCCAGATTTGGATGCTTCCACGTACACGTTTTCTGGTCTAAATATGTTTTGTTCTACAATAGGGCCAAACTTGCCACTTGGTTTCTTTAAAACAAGAAATAGCGGTGACAACAGTTGTCCAGTAGCTGATATTAGTGGCTGTATAGTATAACTATGGGTTGTTGCTGAAATTGACTGTACCAGACATTGCACTTGCTTTTCTCCTTCTACTGCTAATGTTCTTCCAGAATGCATTTCTAGCTGAAATCCGCTCTGATCTGTATTATACAAATTTTCGAGTCCAATCCTTGGTATACACGATTTAACGTCATCGATAAATGCTTCAGCTTTAGCCGTAAGTTCTGCACTACTTTCTAGTGTTTTTCTTGTTATGAACTTATTTATTTTCCTAGAAACTATTCGGTGTGCTTGCTTAAATTTGAGTAACCAATGTTTAGAAGCTTTGAATCTAATATCATCAAAACCAATTTCTTTTTTAGCTTGTAAGGCCCATCGAATTATATCTTCATCATGGATAATTGAACCACTGTCGAGAGCTGCTTGAAAATTATCCAGGGTATACTGACAAATTTGTGCTACTTTTTCTCTATACGTGCCACCTTTATTAATTGAATGAGCCCAACGACGTAGCTGACTAATAGATGATACTTTTTTGAATCTGTTTTGCACTGTTTTGAGACTTAAATTTTGCTTCGTTTTGCTACTTCTCCAAAATTCTACAGCTCTTTTTTTGTATTCAAAATCTAGTTCTTCATTATCTGCTGTACATTGATTTGTTGGTGCTATATCCGGATCAGGAAAATGATGTTGCACTTCATCTTCAATTATTTCCACATTATGGTCTTTATACTCTTCTTGAAAATCCAAAGAGTCATCAGTAATCATTTCTACATCGTTGAAATCATGTGTTGCATCTATTAAAATTTCTTTTATTTTTTCGGCCAACTCTGTTTCGTGATAATTCGTGACACTATCTGGTATGTTTAACGCTTGAAAGTATGCTAATAATAAGTTTAGAACGTTTAACGGATTAATTATCATTTTTCAATCTAAAATGAAAACAAGCGGTAAAATTTATACAAGCTGTGTTTTTGTGAAAACTCTATTTTTGGTTTTATTCAACTTTTATTCACTTTGAAATTGAATAATGTAAATCTATATAAAATCGCTAAATAAAATTTTCTACAACTGTATGATACCACTGACAAACAAAAAGACGTACTATTCGTACTTTCCGGCATCGAACTAGAATACCCACAAAACTCACTCACTGCCTAAAAAATAACACAGGCAGCTGAGGTAAACACTCGATGAAAACAATCTAAAAAAAGAACATACTGATTCGCACATATTGTCAACAACTTTTATGAGTGAAAGACATTTATCTGTGGAATTATCATTGAATGTACGATAACATTCATTAAACTAATGAATGCATATAAAATTCCCTTTCAATAACAACGTGTTCTTTAATTGCAAATGAAGTTCGAGTATTAATATTCTTTTATGTATTTTTACCAATAACAAAAATTATCATAGTAATATAATAATAATAATAATAATAATAATAATAAGAATAAGCATAATTGCAATAGCAATAATAACAGTAATACTGATAATAGCAATGATAATGAAAAATAATAATAATAATTAGAATAATATTTATTATTAAATTTAGATTTTTTGATAAACTCATTAAATCGTATCAAATAGTATTATTATGGAATTCCAGACTATAAATATTTTACTATAGATACAATAATCATTACTTCGAGAATTCATCTAAAAAACGTTTGGCTTACGAAATAATTGTAACAATGAAAAACTCCCAAGTTTGACAACATTAAATTTTATTACAAAACGCAAAAGAGTTTGATAAACTAATTTTATTAACCTATGTTTTCACATGTACAGGCTACAAAGATCACACATTTGTAAACAAGTTTTTTTGAAAGTTAAAATTTTTTTTCGACATTTTCGTCCACCACATTGGTTTCGCCATTTTGTATTTTTAAAATCTGATATCAGATTTGTAAAGAGCGATCTCGAAAACCCCTATATACAAACCTTCTACAAAATATTATGGATTGAAGTATACTTATAGTTATTTTGTGTTAGGGGTGGTTTACCCCCCTAAGGGGAAGTATCTATGAAAAAACCGAAAAACTTAATTTGTTTATTATAGATGTTTACAAATTTTTTCCAAATTTTTTAGTCGTTTAAAACTTTTTTATTATATAAAATTTTTTTTCGATATTTCCGTCCGCCATATTGGATCCGCCATTTTGATTTTTCAAAATCTGATAACAGATTTGTAATCAGCGACCTCGAAAACCTCTATATACAAACTTTCTACGAAATATTATGTATTGAATTACATATTTACAGTTATTTTGTGTTAGGGGTGGTTTACCCCCTTAGGGGTAATATTTATGAAAACACCGAAAGACTTCAACTAAATTTTGTTATTAAGGATGTTTAAACATTTTTTCCAATTTTTTTTAGTCGGTTTAAACATTTTTATTTTAAAATTATGCCAAAAAATATATGTTTTCAACCCCTAAAAAATAGGGGATGCTACCCTTACTCTTCAAATCACCATGAAATACTTGCTCTTTTTGTAAGAAATAACCTCCAATTTGTTTCATTGAAAAATATTAATTTTAAGCCGAGATATTTAAAAAAAACGCTTTTTGGGGGTTAACTTTAGGGGAGGTTTTTACCCCTTAAAAGTGAAAATTAGCCGATAAAAAAAAATACGTGTCTCTTATTTTTTTATGTTCTACAACATATATGAAAATCATCAAAATCGGTGAGTTCGGGTTGGGTACCTTTCCTTGTAAGTCATCGGAAAATTGAATTAAGACAGCTTTTCTGAATGGAACAATCGACAGCGAAGTTAATATGGAAATACCAGAGGGTATTGACTGTTTACCAGAAATCGGACGAGATAAAGTCTGTAAGATTCAACGTGCTTTGTACGGCTTGAAAATAAGTCCGAAAAAGTGGTACAAAAAATGTACAGAAATTGTAATAAAACTAGGACTAAAATCTTACTATTCAGAGCCCTGTCGCTTTACTTGGCGCAACAATGAGAAACATCTGATAATGTTGTTGTATGTTGATGACATACTGATAGCCAGTAATGACACACATAAGCTGGATGAAATCACATAAAAACTCAAGTTGGAATTGGAAGTGTCGAACATGGGAGAGAGCCCAAGAGCTTCCTTGGCATTGAAATAAATAGAGACAGGCAAATTCAAACGATGACTTTGGCTCTAGAGAATTACATTGACAAAATGTTGAAACGTTTTGGATATAGTGATATGTATCCTCAGAGAACGCCAATGGTGACAAAGCAAGTGTCAAATCGAAAAAAGGCGAGAAAGAGAGGAAAGCGAAAATGAGCTCGAAAATACACTAAACAAACCAAACGGTCCTTATAGAGAGATTGTAGGTTCTCTTTTGTATCTTGCTAACACTGTACGTCCCGACATAGGATATGCGGTAAAGGTGTTAAGTCGACATCAAATTAATCCCACTGATGAGGAGTGGAAAATGATGAAACGAGTTTGTAGATACCTGAAACTCGCCAAAAGTCTGGGTCTTAAGTTTGAAGGAAAGCTCGATGATTTGCAAGGTTTTTCAGATGTCAGTTTTGCTGACTGCAAAGGCTCGATTACAACGGGTGGATTTGTAATCAAACTTTATGGTGTCACAGTAGCGTGCAAAAAAAACCATAAACAGTCCTTCGTAACTTTGTTGACTTGTCAGGCTGAGTACGTAGTGATGAGCAAAGCTTATCAAGAAATGGTATCTTTGCAAAATTCGTTGAGCTTCATTCTAAGTGACTCTTTTTCGCCTATGACTATTTGGTGACAAATAAACTCAGGCACATGACTGAAGTTCGAGAACATTTTGTCCGAGAGTGTGAAGCCACAAATCCAGTCAAAGTCAGTTAAATTGTTTCTAAAGAACAAATAGCTGATATATTCAGAAAGGCACTGCCTTTTGAATGACATGCTAAATTAGCCAAATTGCTCCTGAACTATTATTTAGAATATTAATGTTTGTTTGCTTCATTTCGGGAGGGAGTGTTGAGTATAAGCGAGCAGACTTCGGCCCGCCAGAAAGGCTATGCGCGTATGACATGATGGGACTGCTCTTTCTCCTCTCCACGTCTCACTACGGCAAGTGCCGACGTCGCGGCTGCGCTCACTTCTCTCTGAACTCATAATTAAGAGACACGCGTTCGCGCCTTTTCCGTGTATGATTATTCTGTTGGGAGGTGTTTGGTCTCCGCATGTAAAATGTAATAGTGTCTCAGTAGTCTGTGGCGTTAACTTCCAGTCAATTTTGTATTTTCGTGGTCCGTTTAGTTCGGCGTCGATGGCGTCTACTTTGTCCTTGTAAATAACGTATCCTACTTTTTCATTATTCTCCTTTTTTCCGTTCGTTAACTCTATCTGTATTGCTTCTCCGTATTTTATGAAGTCCGCTCTGAATTCCTGTTGTGTCGTATCAGGTGGTGCGAGAACATACAGTTTTGTGATGTTGGCGGGGTCCAACGTCCATCGTCTTTGTCTCTGTGCGGGTTCCTGTGGTCCTTCGGTTCTCTGTCGCTCCTGTGCATTTTCCTGTGTCGTCGCTGGTTTTGTCGTCCGTTGTCTTCGATTATAAGACCATTTCGGTAAGTATGTATTATCAGTTTCTGTTACTGCTTTGTATGCGCTGTCCTTGTGTCTGTATTGTATAAATGCTGTATAACGTTCGTCTTCGTCGTTCGGTTTGATGCGTCGTATGTCAGCTATTTCTCCAAATGTTGCAAATATTTCCGTCAGTTCTTGTTTGCTTACTGTCCGCGGTAATCGTACACAAATAGTATCGTCCGATCTAACGTATTCTGTTGTCGGTGGTCCCTGTTCTCACTCTTGCCGTCGAAGTCCTTGCACGTCCTCGTCTGTCCGTTGTATATATTGTCTGTACAGATTTACTATTTTCCGTGGATGTCTGTCTAACTGGTACCGTGTCGATATGGCTTTAGTGTCGTCTGTCGTGGACATGTAGTGTTCTGTGTGGCATGGTCCGTACTGTCTGAACAATGCCTCTGCGTCAATTGTGTCTCCTCTGTATATAGCTGTTATCGTATAAGCGTCCGTCAGGTTCATCTTGAGTAATTCCACGTTGTTTTGGGGATTGTACTGCAAGGGGTAGCCGTTATCATTAACATTGTCGTCGCTGTTGATATCGTTGTTGTCTGCATTGTCGATGTCATTACTGCCGTAATTGTCGTCATTGTTGTCTGGGATGTGGTCATTGTCGTTGTTCATGTTGTCTTCGTTATTGTCATTGTCTTGCTGTGGGACATCTTCGTCTGAATTTAAAATAACTTCGTCATTTTCATCGTTAGCGTCGCTTTCAGGAGTGTCGCTAGTGTTGTCCGTTCCGTCGGTTCCGTCAGTGGTACTGCTGTCGCTGCTGCTATGTTCGTCGTCTGTGTCTGAGCTGTCCGAATCAGTCGGTGCTTCTACTCTCTGTTCTACTGTCATCCTATCCTCTGTTCTGGATGTCTTATAGTCGCTTCTGAGTCTCGTCGCGCTTGTCCGTGTTCTGTACTTAATAGTTAATCTCGCTGAGTCATGGTGTGGTCCTCTTGGAATAATTTCAAACGTGACGGTGTTGTTTGGTCCATAACTGTTCAATAGCTTCATTACCATAGGGAGTTTTACCGCGGGGTCAAAACAGATTGTGACATGGTCCAAAACTTCGTCGAAGACGATTGAGGTGACTATATTTTTCAAAACTGGTCCATATCTGAAAATAATTCAAAGAGAGTGGTATGATAATTATATGTTATGTGTATTTGGTTATTTTAATTCATGCGATGTATTTTCGTTTATGCATTCATTCATTCATACAGGGTCATTGGTCCTAACTATTGTTTATTATGGTTATATAACGCGGTCGCAAAATGTAAATTTATCTGTTTTATTCTATGCTCATATTGCTATTATTTTCATCTAGGTCAGGGAGGGTGGCTTCTGGGGTCTTGGGTCTTCCATGGCTCACTCTATTTGTCCTGGGTGTTGGTGGATGTCGGTTATTTTCCTTTAGATTTTCCAGTTTTGCTATTTTTTCTTTTAATTCCATAATTGTCTCCTGTAGTGGCTGTAACTTGCTCAGTGGGTCTACACTTACATTGTCTTGGGTCCAAGCTATTTACTTTTTGCATGTTATTTCATGTAAGTTGTATATTTCTACTTCTATCATCTGTTTGCATCTTTCATGGAATTTAGTATTTGCGGTTCCTTGCGCTGCACGTGGTAGTCTTCGCGGTTCGGCAAATGTTGCTTTGTACATTGGGTCACTCTCTTCCTTGGCGGCTTTGGTGTCTTCTTGTGTGAAATATTGCACGTATCCGTATGACAAACGTCCCTTTTTGTCTCTGACTGTTTCGTAGTATGCTACTGTCCCGAACTGGGCGAAATGTCTGAAGAGCATTTCGTCTTTCTCTCTATCATTGCCGTCCCAAGGCAGTAGGCAGAACAGTCTGTTCCTGATTGGTTGAGGTGTTGATGGTTGGTTAACCACGTGTACTTCAGATCTAACTGTTGGTTCTTCTTTTGGAGTGAGGTCTATCAAATCTCCTATTGCTGTTTTTGGTCCTGTGGTTATCATGGGAGTTTGGTATGGTGCTGCTCTCTTGCTGTTCCTCTTTAATTTATTTTGCTTGGCTAATAGGGATCTGAGTTCATATGCTTTTGCTATCTCTCTTTCTGAGTTGAAAGATAGCGTTATCTTTTTGGTCTCTTGTTCATATCTGTGTTTTTCTACACGGGCGTTCTGGGGTTCTCCTACTCTTTCAAATTCTCTTATTATGTTTGATAGTGGTATGTCTACATCGCAGGACATTGAAATGTTTGTTCTTGGTCTAAAGTCCATTGTGTATTCCTTTGTCTGCAAATAGATTACATCAATCATGTTAGAGAAAAAAATTTTTTGATTGGTTAAGCATTGTTTTGCTATGTACAAGCGTCCTGGAAATTCAAAAATTTAATTTCATTCACTCATGAGCATTCTGCTTCTTGTTTGGGTAGTGCAAATTTCTTTGTTGTCGATTGCGCGTTCGTTTTAGGGTTTTCGCGGTCTAGTCGCAGGATTGCGTGGTTTTTATGGCTGCCTAAAATGTCTTCGAGTTCGATTTCCTCATCTTTTGTTTCGATCTTTCGTTTTTTGGTGTTTATTCTCGGTGATGGGTTTCTGCGCTTCTTATTCTTTGGGCAGCGCCATTTTCTTAGACACTTCATCTTTATGATGATAATTATTATTATCGTTACTATTATTAATTGGACGGTCATGCTTCTATATAGTACTGTGTTTGTATTGTAGTTTTGTTGTTTATGTTCGCCTATTTCTCTTAGTTTGCTGACTATTTCATGCAATGGCCTTCCGTTATTGTTGGCCATATTTGGTCCTAGCACATCTATGTTTTCTGAGCTGTGCACTTCTAAACTGGTGTCTTCTTGATTCAGTAGGGGGTAAATATCTGTTATTTTTAAGTTTATTTCTGGTTTGTACACGTAGGTAAACTCGGTGTTCCTGGTAACTTCTCCGGTGATGGTCGCCTCAGCCGTTGTTCCTATGCATATTGGTGCTATGTGAACGATTCCTGCGTCTTTTATCGTGACCTTGTTTTCATGTTTGTCTTGGCAAATGATGTTTAGTATTTCTGGTCGAATTGTTGAATAGAGCCATGATATGTCATAATTTAGGTACGTCCACTGAGTTTGTTCGCTCAGTCTGTATCGTATATCACATTGTGTAATGGCCTTCTGACTGGGGTTCAAGAGCAATGTTATTTCACAGTCTCTTGATTCTGGGACATTCCTGAGTGTTCCTAGTATTGGGCATATGTCTGCATAGTGCGTTTTAATGCACATTTGTCTTTGGTCCTCATTGAATTTTATGTATCTGGTATGATCGTAGCTAATGGCGATGTATTCATGTGATGGTCTTATGAAGGCTTGTACCATCGTTTCATTTTTCATGTTTTGCGGTGTGTTAATAGGATGCATCTTGTACAATTGATAAGGCATGCGATCTACTAGAGGTAGATGTAGCACTGCTAATGTTCGCCCATTCTGGTGAATGGCGTCAATTTCCGATATTCTGGCTAATTCTTCGGCTCTCATGTGCTCTGGTGGTGGTGGAAATTCTAAATCTTGACTCACTCTTTTTACATCCATGTTCATTTGTTGAACCGTATCCTGTTTCATAAGGTCTGGGTGTACTTTTCCTTCTTTTAATTTTCGTAGGATTTCTAGTAATTTCTCATTACTTTTAATCACATGGTCCAATGTCGATTCTAGTCGTTTAACGTATATTACTACTTCAACTTGGTACTTCATTTGATCTTTTCTCGTAGTATTGTTTTGATCGTCTTTGTTAATTCTTTTTCGAATCCTTGCAACACTTTCTGGTGGTTGCTGGTTATGTTGTATAATTCCTCAAATTTTACTGAGATTATGTGGAAATTCTCGTCTAGTAAATGAACCATTTTGCTTTGGTCCTGGAAGAGCTGGTCTATATTTTTATTTATGTTGTCCACTTCGTCGTTAGTCACGAGTCCGAACAAACTGCTACTTATACTTCCAATTATGCCTAGTGGTACTAGTCTCTTTGTCCTGATGCTTCTTGGAATTCGTGCTGTGGGGTACTGTGTGTGTCCTAGACTTGCTATGGTCTCTTTTATCTTTTCTTGGGTCTTTGCTAATTCTTGTTCTTTTATTTGCAGTAGGTCAATGGCTAGTGTGTGTCTGCATTTTCTTTCCTCCATTACTTTCTTGCAGATCTCGAATATTTCTTTGTACGAGTCCGTTGCGTTGTGCGTCTGCATGAAGTCTTCGACCTCAATGTAGATGTTGAGCTTCCACGTCGCCTTTTGATCCTGATCACGTCCAGCTTCTGGAAATATATTCCGGGATTGGGGTTTAGGGGTTCTATCTGGTACATGGGTTCGCATCTCCTCACGTTGAGTAGATTAAATATTATTATTATTATTTCTAAAATTTTCATCCTGTAACATGGTTATCGATTAGTTGAAAGAGTCTGAATCCTCGTTATCGGACTTATCCTCTACGGTTTTCAATTTATCTATATGTTTTCGTATGCGCTTTCCATTCGGGTACTCTAGAAGGACATTTTTCCTACCTAAGAATTCGATTATTCTCAATGGTTTATTCATATACGCATCAAATTTGCTTACACGGGGTTCATTTATTAGTCTCGCGTATCCGCCTACTTTACCCTTAAAGGCTCTGACTTTCTCGTCATACCTGTCCTTTGTTTTAATTTTATTCGCTATTTGGGCTTCGCCTGCTAAAATTTTCATTTCTTCTAACCTTAATACTAGGTCGCGCATGTAAACATTGTAGGTTTTTAGTTTTTCGTCGGATGGTATTCTCAAAGGGAAACGCGCTATTCGCCCGTAAACGAGTTCAAAAGGGGTGAAATTAGTTGCTGCGTGTACACTAGTGTTGTAAGTGAATGTTGCAAATGGTGTTAAATGGTCCCAATCGTCATACCTTTCGGAGTATATTCTAATGAACTCTATAAGTGGGGCGTGGCTTCTTTTCAGTGACCCATTCGTCTGAGGTCTATATCCAGACGTCGTTAAATGGTTTATTTTGAACAATTTCAATAATGATTCCACTATTTTTGACAGAAAACTGGTTCCTCTGTCGGGGAGTATGGCTCTCGGAGCCCCAAATTGACAAATGAGATACTTTGCCAATGCATCTGCTATTGTTGTGGCGTTGAGATTTTTTATGGGTATGGCTATTAAATATTTGGTTAGGTTGCATTGCATTGTCAATAGATGGCAATTTCCTCTCGGGGTCATCTTAAGTTTTCCTACTGTGTCGATCGATACTTTGTCAAAAGCCTCTATCGGTGTATCGGTTATTATCATCGGCTCTCTAGTTTTGAATCTCTCTATTTTCTGCTCTTGACATTCTGCACATCTTCGAATGTAGTCTTGAACGTCGTTCCTCATTCCTGGCCAATAATATCGTTCTCTTATTTTCTGGTAAGTTTGATTGATTCCCTTGTGTCCTCCTGTTAGACTGTCGTGAAGATGGCTAATTATTTCCTTTCTATGTTTTCAGCTGGTACTTGTGCTTTTCCATAACACATTGTCAGTCTTATTCTGCTTACGTGAAAATGTTTGTAGAGTACGTCTAAAATTATTGGTGATTCTAATTGATCTAATATGTCTCCTTTTCTCGCTATTCGGAAACTTGTAATTTTTTTATTGATGAGTGTTTCTTTTAGATTCCGAAGTCCCTTGTTTAAATTTTCTATTTTTATTACGTTGAAGCATTTGTCTTTTATTATTACTGTGAATATGTGATGTTTTTTTGAATGGCGTGACTAGGATTTGACCTATCTTTGGCTTTTTACTCTTGATTTTCGTTAAGTCTATGGCTCCGATTTCTACTAATAATCTGGTTACTGGCCAAGTGTTGTCGCAGTCTGCCGATAGAAAGTGAACAATGTTATCTCTTCTGTGCGTGATGCATTCTCTTACGGTGATTATGTTCTGGGGAATCTTCTTGAATTTGATGTGTGTTGGGGCATCTTCCGATTCATGATCATTTCTGTTGGAGTGTAGTCTTTGTTTAGTGGCTCTAGGTCTGGTGGTGTAGGCAGGAGAAAAGGCATTGTTATTTCAGGCGGTTTTGAAAATCTTATGTCTATTATTGATCCATCTTCTGCTTCTATTTCACTTAATACTCCTAATTTCCTGCGTGCTTTCGTCTTATTTTGTGGTGTGCTCTTGGCTGTAGGGCTACCACTTGTTATCGTCGGGGTCACAGATAATGTTTTCCTTGGCGGCGGCATAATTATGTCAGCCAGGCTTTCGACGTCGGAGTCGCTTCCTGAGTTTTCTTCTCTTGTGGTCTCCTGTAGCTTTTGTCGTGCTCTTTTTATTAATTTCTGCACGCTTTTTCTCCATACATTATCTATATCTATTTCTTCTTCTGTATGAAACCGTGGGTCGGATGTGTAGATTGCTTCACGTACTTCATCTGCTACTTCATCATCATCTGAAAAGTGTGAGGGTATCTGTAGCTGTATCGCAATTTCTGTCCCTGATTCTGTGGTATTGGTATCTTTATCCATTTCATATCTTTTCATACTCTCTTCAAATTTCTGCTTGCTTCTTCTTCCTCTTCCCTAGTTAGAGTCGTCTTTACTGATAGGTTCTTAATTGATTCGTCTTCGGAACTTTCTTCTGTGTTGGATCCTTCTATTACGCTGACCTCTATTGCAATGTTGCTTATAGTTTTATCTTGGTTTCCTTCTACAGAAAATACTTCGTCATCTTCTGTTTCTTCTTCCATCGTCTCTGTGTCTTCTTGTCGTAGTCCACTATACCTTGGGTCTGGTATCGGTGGCTTCTCTGAGTCGGTGTCTTCGTTGGTTGTCGAAGATAACCACGATCGTCTAGATGGGTTGACTGTCATCGATGTATCGGAGTCTGCATCGGTTGAACTTTCTGGGATTTCCTTCAGCTGAATGGAGCTAGCTTCTGCTGTTGACGCTTCAGTCAATGTTTCAGCTGTGGGTTTAGCTGTCACTAGTTTTCCTGGTTTTGTGGCTTTTCTTGATGCAACGGATTTGGGTACTCTGGGTATTGCTCTTTGTTTGATGTACTGTCCC
Source organism: Nasonia vitripennis (assembly GCF_009193385.2). NCBI lineage: Eukaryota > Metazoa > Arthropoda > Insecta > Hymenoptera > Pteromalidae > Nasonia > Nasonia vitripennis. The sequence goes on from NW_022279590.1 coordinate 2,588,252, forward strand.
ACTGGACTCTGTACTTGTGCGCGTCTTGCTCTAGTTCTTTGAGCTATCACGCTATGCTCCAACTTCGGTGCCTCTTTATTGGTTTTGGCTCCTATGGGTCTTCCTCTTCCTCTAGGTTTATTTGCTATGTCGCCTGTTGATTGTATCCTGGTGCGTGGTTGCACAATTCCCTTGGCTGGTTTTGCTACACTTGCTGCCGCCTTTTCTTGTTTACTTTGTTTTTCTTCTATCACCATTATTTTGATACTAGGTAGATTTTTGTTGATCTCTTATTCAGTCATTTCTGGTGGATTCCGTGATAGTGCATCTGCGTTTTTATTCAGCTTTCCTGGTTTATACTTAAAAGTGTACTCGTACCCGGTGAATCTAAACATCCACCTCATGAGTCTTTGGCCTGGTCTTTTCTGCTGTGCATCCAGTTTAGTGGTTCGTGGTCACTAACTAGTGTAAATTTTCTGCACAATAAATAAGGTCTAAACTGGTGCAAGGCGTAAAGTACTGCGAGGCATTCTTTCTCCGTGGTTGAATAATTTCTCTCGGCTTTGTTGAGCGCTCTAGACAAATATTGTACTGGGTGATCGAAGCCGTCCTTTTCTTGGCTTAATACTGCTCCTATTGCGTAATCTGACGCATCAGTGGTCAGTGTGAACTCCTTGTTGAAGTCTGGGAATTGTAATATGGGTTCTCTTACAAGACAATCTTTCAGTATCTGGTAGCTTTTCTCGCAATCTTCTGTCCATTCAAATTTTACGTTTTCTTGAGCAGGTCATTTAGTGGCTTAGCTATCTTCGCAAAGTCCTTAATGTACTTCCTGTAGTATCCAAACATTCCTAGTAGCGTTCTTACATTCTTTGCTGTCTTTGGTGTGGGTAACTTTGTTATTGCTTCCACCTTTTCCGGATTTGGTTCAATAACTCTGGAACTTATTATGTGCCCTAGGAATCCTACTTCTCGTCTAAAAAATTCAATTTTATCTGGCTGCAGTACCAGTTTGGCGAGCCTTAGTCTATCCATCATATGCCTAATTCGCTGTTCGTGTTCTTGCAAGTCCTTGCTGTAGACTATAATATCATCTAAATACACTAACATCTCTATGTTTTGCAAACCTCTAAGTGCCTTTTCCATTAAGCGTTGAAATGTCGCTGTTTCGTTCTTCAGACCTTCTGGTAAACGTGTATACTCATAATGTCCGTTGAGGGTTGTGAATGCTGTCTTGTAATAGTCTTCTGGTGCCATTGGTATCTGCTGGAATCCACTTGCAAGGTCGAAAATCGAAAAGTATGTTGCTCCACCTAATTGGTCCATGATGTCGGGCAATGTTAGGCAGAGGGTAGGCGTCTCTGATTGTCTTTTTATTGATTTCGCGAAAGTCGATTACCATCCCTCCACCTTGGGTTTCCATGGCTGTCAGGCTTCTTCGGTACTATCCATTTTGGCGAGTTGCATGGTGAATTCGATTCTCTAATAATTTTATCTCGCAATTTCTTCTCCACACTCTCTCTGATGACTTGGTTATATTTCGGAGGAATCCCTATATTGTTTCGTGTTTATAGGTATGTCGTCCTCTAAATGTATGTGGTGCTGGATCATATCTGTACACTGTAACTTGTCTCCTGATAATAAAAATCTATCTAAATAATCTTCTATTATATGGTCCACTATTTTTAGTTCTTCTTGATTCAAGTGACTTCTAATTGATTCTTTCACCTTCTCTAGCCTCTTAATTCTGTCCACTATAACTTCACCATTAAATTCGCTGTCTGTTTCTTCTAGAAAATTTGGCTCCGTGTCAAATGGTATTAATTCTTTGGCATCGACCTCTATCATGACGTCTTCTTCACTCGTATTAATCGCCATCATTTTGCAGGTGTTGTTGTCGTTAATTACTACTCCTTCTCCCAAAAATACATTTTCATTCCCTACATCGATTCTGAGTATGTATCCTTCTTTTAATTCACTTCTGATTAGATTGATTCTTACAACTTGCCGAGTTCTGGCCTTTAAAACATGTTTCGTTTTTGCTGGTGTCTCTCATTTTTGGATACATTTGTTACAGGTGCTTCTTTATCGTCTTTCTTGTCTTCGACTTGTAGCACGTTGCTGGTTTTGTAAGAATTATGTGCCCTTTTTCTCTTCTCTCTGTATTCTTTTTCTTGTCCCAGAAATGGCATTGGGTGCATCACGTCTCCGCCTACCATTAGAGCGTTGTTAAAATAAGAAATGACAGCCTCTTCCTTTTTTAAATAATTTCTTCCTAATAGTCCATCGTGTGGTGTCGGAAAATCGTCTGTCACTATGTGGAATTTCACTGGTGTATTTCTGATAAGCAAATAAACTGCTCTAGAGTCGGTACTGTTCCCGTGGTTATTCCTCCAAGATTCCTTACATCTTTCATATTTATTGGCATGTCATCGTGTATAAAACTTAATTTGATTAGATTTACACTTGCTCCATTGTCTATCATGAATGTTAACCAAGGTTTCGTGGTTCCTTGTGGTATGTGTACTTTTATTGCTGTTGGTTCATCATTTTCCCAATTAAACTCTTCAGGTCCCTTGCAGTCGGCTGTCCATATATTGGAAGTTCCTGTTCCCTTGTCATTATCGCCATCACTGGTGCCTTTTGCTGCACCTGGTTGTTCTGGCTGCTCTGATTTGGGTTTGCCTGCCTTGATTGTAACCCTGTGTTTGTTGTTGATATTTCTGGTAGTCCACATTCTGCTGTGGTTTCTGGATAGGTTGTTGGTTCTGTTCCTGGCTCGTCATTCTTTCTCCATGACGAGCCCTTTGAGAGTTTAAATTCTCTCGTTCGTTTTCGTTTTGTTGATAGTTTCTTGCATTGCCGTTTCTCCAGTTATTGGGATAATTATTGTAATTCTCTCGTCTATCCGGACCACTAGGTTGATAATTTTCACGACGTCCAGTTTCGTGATTAAAAAATTTGCCTTTGGCTTCTTTGACCATAGTTTCTATTCCACGACGGCAATTGCTCCCTCCTTGTCTGTTGCTGTTGTTATACCCCGCTGGTATCCTCCTCTATTGTAATTGTTGGCCACTACCATTTCCTCTCTGATAACCTTGATAACCATTTTGGTTGTAGTTATTCCGGTTATAATTGTTCCTCCTATGGTTATCTTGGAATTCTCGTTGGCGTTGTTCAGGCTCATTGACGTAGCCTACGTAGTCTTCATCTTCGTTGTCGTATCTTGCATAATCTTCTTCCTCCTCGACATATCCTGCACATTCTTCTTCTTCAGGCATATATCCTATAAAATCGTCATGTCTGCGATTTCTGTTGTCATATCTATCTTGATTTCTGTATTCTTCATTGTTATATCCGCCTCTATTATTATATCCGCCACCTTCATTGCGGTATCCATTATTATAACTATCCCTTCTTTCTGTATTATAATAACTTCGATTCACTCGTGGCCTGGAGTCCGGTATGATCCTGGCTTCCATGCGTGTTTCTAGTCGCACAGCCTCTTCGTATGCTTCTCGTAGATTCTTTGGTTTGAATAAGTCCACTCTTTCCGATAAATTAGCTGGTAATCCCCTTATGTATATATCGACTGCCAGCATCTCCAATGGTTCCATCATCGCGTCAAGGTTGTCACTTCCCTTTTCTTCTTTCAATGCATTCCTGGCACTGCTCAGTAAAACGTTCAATTCGTCATAAAAATCTCCTACAGTGTCTCCTTGCCTCATCTTGACCGTCTGGATACGTGTGTTTATAATAACTAAAGTCCCTGCCTGGACCAATCTCTGCTTTAAATGTTTAATTAAGTCTTCTACTGTTGTTATGGTTTTGTTGTTGAGACTCTTCTTTGCTGCTCCGGTTATTCTCTGCAGCACATTTCGCACATAATTGTGGTCGTATTGCCTCAGTTACAAGTTCATTTGCATTCTTCAAATCTTGTATGTAGTCTCTTAACTTGGTATGTTTCCCGTCAAAGCTTGGTATGCCGCTTACGCAACTCATAAGCATGAAACTATTGGCCATGGTGGTAGCCAAGTCTGCTCCTGTGTTTTCACCGTCCTATTCCGGTCTCGTCTGTCATTTTGAATTTTACTGCCTCTTAATTGTCGTAGAAAATTCTAAATAATCCTCTAGATAGTTCTCTAAATGCTTCTAAAACGTTCTTGCTTTATAGAGAGTCCGTAATTCCGTGCCACTGTTTTATTAAAGCCTTATTTCCTCTTCACACAATCCCAATATTATATTTATCGTATGTTATTATTATTATTGTAATTAAAATTTATGATGTGGGTATAGATAATATATTGAAGTATATTAAGGGGTAACGTAAACGAAATTGTGGAATTTTTGATAGTTAATTTTCGTTTAATTATTGTGGGGTTCGATAAATAATAATAAATGGTGATAATGATTAATAATAAAACCAGTAGTCAATAAAATATTTTAATAAAATATTAATACTAAATTAATATTAAGTGTTCACGGGTATATGTCTAAACTAAAGGCTTATCCAACGAGAGTCGTCAAATCGTGCATTTTTTTTTAATGGGAAAAAGAATTTGTGTCGTGTCCTCTGTCAAAA